>NC_139944.1:54516826-54666826 GCF_963454915.1 Gymnoscopelus microlampas | reverse complement strand
TTATGTGCAGAGGGAGAGGGGGTTGGGTGCACCTGTTATTTCCCCCCCAAAAAAGCAGAATAAAAATAGCAGATCTACAAGCTCACTAGCTTGTAGATCTGCCATTTTATAGCACCACACAATACATCAACAGAGCCTAAAAAATTTCATCAGCAATGCATACATGCGTTGTTGTGAGCTCAGTTGTGGTCGCGACTCGCGACCCACATGTTGAGAACCACAGACACTATAGCCGCTGCGGGCCATCGTTGCCAGGTTTGGGAGAGAAATAAGCAACCAGGTCTATGAAAACGAGCCCAAACGTAGTGACTAGCCGATTAGGCCACATGAGCAATTCAAGCCTATCTGAACATAGCCGATTTACAAGCTCACACTCGCAGGCAATCACCGTGTTTTACAAGCAACTTCACAGAAAAACAAGGCCAGTGTGGCTTATTGCAGATATACAAACTCATAGCTATAATAAGCAGACCTGGCAACACTAGCTTACGACTCAACACACACAAAACCGCTGGATTTCTCCATGGATCAACTACGTAACACACAAAACACGATCAAATAAAATACTAATAAATAAAACAAAACAATGATCACACAAGCAGATCACAACAACGCCTCGCGTTGCGATGGCGTTGTGTTGTCAGCAATGCATACATGCGTTGCTGTGAGCTCAGTTGTGGTCGCGACCCACACCTTGAGAACCACAGACACCAGCCGCTGCCAGAGTGCTGCGGGCCATCGTTGCCAGGTTTGGGAGAGAAATAAGCAACCAGGTCTATGAAAACGAGCCCAAACGTAGTGACTACCCGACTAGGCTACATGAGCACTACAAGCCTATCTGAACATAGTCGATTTACAAGCCCACACCCGCAATCACAATGTTTTGCAAGCAGATTCACAGAAAGACAAGCCCAGCGTGGCTTATAGCAGCTATAAAAGCTCATAGCGAAATAATCAGACATGGCAACACCGGCTACAACCCGAGACACACAAAACAGCTTGTTTTCTCCGTTGAATAAACTACGTAACACACAAAACACGATCAAATAAAATACTAACAAATAAAACAATGTATCAAAAAATGTATGTGTGCTTACCAGCGGCAAAAGCAGGCGTTGGTTCCCAAACAGACCCTTCAGAGTCACTGGAGGAGTCGGAGACCACACCGGGCTCTATCTCGCTCTCCGTGCCTGGGTCAGACTCTGGGTCTGAGACGACTGGATCAAGTACGGGCACGGGGGTCAATTTACTGCGAAGGACGCGGTCAGACGGCTCCGGCACAGGTCCGGTCACTGGAGGAATAACCACCGGCGGCTCCGGGTTGGGGGTTGGGGCTGCACTAGGCCCCCCGAACTGCATCTCCAGCAGCGTTCGCTGCCGTGGACCAGACGATCCAACGGCGACCATGTTCTTGCGCTTCTTGGTTCTCTTCATAGTCTACTCTCTCTCACTGAGTAAACTATGACTAACTCCTGTCTACTCTCTCTCGCCGATCAACTCACAAACACTGTATACTACACTCACCTATATAATTATTACCTCCACGCCTCTCTATCTATATATATATATAATAACTCACTAGGCTATATATATACCACTCACACTTACTGTAAATCACTCACTCACAAACACTATATACTACACTCACCTATATAATTATTACCTCCACGCCTCTCTATCTATATATATATATAATAACTCACTAGGCTATATATATACCACTCACACTTACTGTAAATCACTCACTCAAATATCAAATCAGTCACACAAACTCACGTACAAATCTCTCAGTCCTCTCTCGTCCACTCAATGTCTCAAACCCTCACAACTTTCTCACTGTCTCACTCAAATCTCTCACTCAAATCTCTCAAAACTCACAATCAAACCTATCAAAACTTACACTCAAATCTATCAAACTCACACTCAAATCTATCAATACTCACACAACTCACTCAATCAATCCACGCAACTATACTCACACTAGCAATATATCTATCTCTCTTTCTCTCTCTCTCTCTGTAACTCTTTCTCAATGATGACCGGCTCTTCTAAACTCCACAATGGTTTTAGATGCACAGACCGAGGGTCCAGGGCAGCTCAGATTTCAAGGTTTCGGCTTGGGTCACGTGACCGATGACGTCACCCAGCTGGAATTTGAGCTATGTGCATGTAATTAACCCCCAAGCTGCCAGAGATCCTTATTTAGCAGAAACCATTAAAAAGACCATATCCCGAGATATCTCGGGATTGGCGCTTAACGGGTGGATTTTATGTCCCGAGATATCTCGGGATTGGCAGGGAATGTGTTAATCGGCGGCCGATTAATCGGTGCATCTCTAGCGGCATGGATGTCAGGCTTTATAGTGATTAACATACACATATTCACAGTGAAGAAAGACAATACAGGGAAATAACATTTTCTATTAAAGGCCTTTAATAGACCATTCACACCATGAATTTAAAAAAATATATTTTATATAGATATTGGCCCTTGATACATTTTATACAGGTTTGAGCCTAAAAAAATACCCAGATCCTTTTTTTTCATAATCTGTCTGTCTGTCATGCCAAGCCTTTTCAGCTGCAATACCAAAACGTCCTCCTTTGGGCAGAGGGGCGCTACTGAGGAAGTTTGTCTATCATATGCCTTAAGCCAGTGTTTCTCAATCTTTTTGGTGCCAAGGCACACCTGGCATAGCCAAAAGATCCCAGGGCACACCTAGATATACGGTATCACACACACACACACACACACACACACACACACACACACACACACACACACACACACACACAGATTATTGGGCAGGTATAAAGAAACCTTGACCATTATAAATATATACATCTTTGGCCTACAAATATATAAACTTGGGTCAGTGCAAGGAATGGAGGAGTCTGAAAACCTTCCCAAAGTAAAGTTCTTTGGTAAGTATATTTGGTACCCAATATACTTCTAATATCTGATAATAATATCTAATGATGTGATCCTGATAGTATTATTGCGGACGCATGCGCTGTTGCCCACTAAAGACGAACACCAAAACTCTCGCCCCAAAACAGTCACCCCGGGGGAAATCCGGTGATATTCACCTGGTATTCCTAAACGTAACCTCATTAAACTATGCCTAAACCTAACCTTATTCCTAAACGTAACCTCAGCTAAACTAATAATATGGCTAACCTTAAACTTATTTCTAACCTTATACTCAGTAAAACAAATACAGGAATATAAGAACCGCTGGTACGCGAAAAGGAATGGCGGCGATGGTGTTTTGGGGCGAGTTATATCGACAGCTCCGCAGCGCAGCTTGAAGTTACAAGTGATTCACACCTTCAAACTGCGCGGCACACCGTAGCATTACCTTCGGCCCAAATTGGGCCGAATTGCCAGGGTTGATAAACACTGCCTTAAGCTGTAAGGCATATGACAAAGCTTACAGCTTTTTTCCTTTGTGGTCCTTGTAGGTGTGCTTCCTCTAGACGCTTTCATGAGCAGTGGGTGCTCAGACACAGGAACGACTACTTAGAAAACGCTGCCACACCAAGGTGGAAGTGGCGGCACTCCAAAATAAGAGAATACAAATGTTCAGTTGTTCATTATTTTATTTTCCTCAGAGCAAAAAGAAGCTGTTCAATGTATGTAAATAAAAAAAAAGCAGGAGTTGGCTTCTAATTATTTCACATGTTAGAGTTGCTGGTTAGTCTCCCTAATTTCCCAACCAAAGCACCTCCATATCTTCAAAGCCTGATCTAACCCTACAACTCCTCCTGCTCTCTCAGATAAGCTAACACAGGGAAGCTGTCAGAACCTTTCCCTGAAACATCAGGGACAACGCTCCAAATGTGCCAGACTCTTCTCCCTTCTGGCTCCCAAACTGTGGAACAAACTCCCCATTGCAATTAGAACTGCAGACTCACTCCCAATCTTCTGCCGTAATCTGAAGACTCACCTCTTCAGACTCCACCTTAACTCGTATCACTTGCCGTAGAACTTGCCCTAGCCGCGACGACCTTGCAGGCTTATGCAAAGGCTAAAATGTCATTTAGATAGCATTTTATGTAGACAGATGCCAGGTCATTTGTAGACCTGGCAATGGCATCCTATTGTGTGTAAAGTATCAATGTACAGATTATTGATTTGTTGGATATTCTACTGTTTAGACTGATGATAGGTTCTTGGATTACCTATGATCCTAAATTGGTATTTCTATGCATTCGATGTATTATCTTGTGTTTTCATTGCTTACTGTAAATCGCTCTGGATTAAGAGCGTCTGCTAAATGCCTAAATTGTAAATTGTATGTAACTACAGCTACTGAATGATAAGTAAAAGTTCTTTCTACTGGTGATTTCCACAGAGCACCACAGGGAGCGGTCTAAAGTATCTAGAGATACTATGGCCTACAAAATATATTCAACGTTGCCAGAGGAACAGCGGGAGATGGACGAGGGACGTGGACTGTTTGATGCAAGGATGAAACCTGTAGTAAAGTTGTACAGGATAGGTATGTACTGTTTTTTTTATTTATTTACTGCTGTTTTTAACCTGGAGTAAATTTGTACAGGATAGATATTTTTAAGCCTGATTGCCAGTGATATCGATCACAATATTTCTGTTACTCAAAATAACAAGCAGATTTATGTTAAACTAGAAAAAGTGCTCCTCGGGGCACAGGTCTCCACCAGGTTAGGTACGTTATTGTGGCCTCCTGGTGGCGCTATAATAGGTCAATGTGAAAAGGGTGCCATTTATTCTTAGGCCTTTCACGGCAATCGGACACTGCATTCAGGATTTGAGGCATTTTGTTCCAAAAATGTGTTTTGCTAAATTAGACCTGCTGGTTTGGCTATAACAGGCCAATGTGAAAAGGGTGACATTTGTTCCTCGGCCGAGTGGGAATGTGCGTGTGAAATTTCACAGAAATTGCAAGCCGCGTGCATCATTTGGGACATTTTGTTCAAAACGGACCAATCCTGCAAACTTTGGAAGCCAACCTTAGCCAATCAGGATGGAATATGGGAAATCGGACAGATCCGTGTTGATCACATGACTATAGTACCAATTTGCGTGACGTTTGGATAAAATCTGTAGGAGTAATGTCAAAAATGGGTTTTGCACAAATCGGCCTCCTGGTGGCGCTATAACAGGCCCATGTGAAAGATTTGGGGCAGAGGATCTGAATTGGCATCCAGGGAGTGTGTTTGCACAGTTTCGCAGCCACCTGGCCAACGGTACCCGAGATTAGCTGCTAACGGACGGACAGGACACACACACAGACGGACGGACGGACGGAGGGTAAAACATACTCACTCTCGCCATGCCTTTCGGCCTGGCGGAGACAATAACTTGATATGGAGCTGAGTGGAGAAATTACTGCGTTCAAAACTAAATGGTGCTGAAGTGCGTCAGTGTTTGTACTAAAAAACACTTCCCAAGGTTGGCAGATATGGGACTTGTATATGGGGTATGGGGTTTTATATTTGCAATAAAAAAAAAACTGCTTGCTAGATTTTTTTTACATTTTGAGATTAGATTATTCTGTTTGAAATTGTGCAGGAAACAGGTATTTATTTCCTTGTTTGATATCATTATTAATGTGATATCAAAGTCCTTATTATTTAAGTTCTTATACATGTCACCTTAAGTCCTTATTGTATTACTTCTAGACCAGTGTGTGGAGTCCAGTCTGCAGGTGAAGATGAGTTCTCCATCCAGGACTGTTTCTATTGAACAGGAGCCTGAAGACCACCTTAAACAAGAACCTGAAGATCACCTTAAACAAGAACCTGAAGATCACCTTAAACAAGAACCTGAAGACCACCTGGAACTCGGTAAATTTCAAGCTCTCTCTTTTTCTTTTTTATTCTGTGCTGTTGTGGAGCTATCACCAAGGGTGAAAGTGTGCCGGTAATAAGGGTGTAAAGATTACACCTACATCGATGTGTGGAACCCTGGATCTAAATCTACCATGAATCGGACAATGGTTTGGTTATAAAAGGTATTAATCACAAAAAGAGCAGAGCTTTCACCAGTGTGCCGACTTTATTTTCCTTTTGTTGAATTGTTTTTTGTCCTGCATTTGGGACACTGAAGTGGATGTGTGTGCACTAGCTTTTCATAAAACAAAGGAAACACTGCATGGAAGTGTTTTTAGTTCAAAATGTTAATGGTGCATCATTGTATCTTTTTTCCTAGACTTCCTGCTCCTCCCTGTGTGTAAAGAGGAGGTTTCCCCTGAACAGCAGGAGCGGAGCTCCAGTGTGGTCCAGGAGGAACCGATACCTCCACAGATTAAAGAGGAACAGGAGGAGCTACTTCAAAGACAAGAGGAGGCTGATGGGTCAATATTGACACTACTAGCAGTGGAAAGTGATGATGATGGTGAAAACAGAGAGACAGAGCCTGTAGCCAGCACCTCAACTCAACGTATGAAAACACTAAATTATGTAGAGGACTGTGGAACATCACAACCAACTAGTGATGACCAGCTCCTCTCTTCACGCTGTTCTGAATCTGACACTGAAGACAGTGATGAGTGGGAGAAGACCAGGGACGGTCAGTCAGCTTTAAACACTCTGAAATCACACAAGACACAAAATGTGGAGAAACAAATATTGTCTTTGAGCCACAAGTTGTCCCAGGACCTGAAATCATCAAAACAAACTCACTCCATGAGGACTCACACAGGGTTTGCTTGTACAGTTTGTCAAAAAAGGTTCAGTAAGAGTAGTAATCTGAAAAGGCACATGAGGACTCATACAGGTGAAAAGTCCTTTGTCTGTACAGAATGTGGTAAAGCCTGTAATCAAAGAAGTACTCTAGAAATACACATGAGGACTCATACAGGTGAAAAGCCCTTTGCTTGTAAAGTTTGTGAAAGAAGTTTCAGTCAGAGAGATAGTCTAAAAACACACATGAGGATTCATACAGGTGAAAAGCCCTTTGCTTGTAAAGTTTGTGATCAAACTTTCCGTCATAGTGAGAGTCTAAAAATACACATGAGGACTACATGTGTACAAGCTACAAAAAGCGAAAAGCCCTTTGCTTGTACAATTTGTGGTAAAGACTGTGTCAAAACAGGTCTTTTAAAACAACACATGAGGACTCATACAGGTGAAAAGTCCTTTGTTTGTACAGAATGTGAAAAAAGTTTCAGTCAGAGTTGTGATCTAACAAAACACATGAGGACTCATACAGGTGAAAAGCCCTTTGCTTGTAAAGTTTGTGAAAAAAGTTTCAGTCAGAGAGGTCATCTAAGAACACACATGAGGACTCATACAGGTGAAAAGCCCTTTGCTTGTAAAATTTGTGAACAAACTTTCAGTCAAAGTGCGAATCTAAGAAAACACATGAGGACTCATACAGGTAAAAACAAAAGTATTTAGTTGAAGTTGGTGTCAAAATGCACATGGGAAGATAATGAGGATTCATTCAGGGGAGAGATGAACCATAACAACAAGACGCTCTCTGAGTTGACATGTGATGTAATACCATTCATTCAGTTTAATCCATGATAACAATGACAAGTCATAGATACCAAAGCACAGCAATCACATCGACTGACAATATCAACATGACCGAATAAAATAAACTACTGTAGCCTGGTAAACCCTCCCTCCGGAAATCTCATTTTCATTTGATTTCAGGAAGGAGTCTGGCCTGATCGCCCATTCTGCAATATTGGCTGTGGGCTGGAGTTGGGCGGGAGTAATACCGTTGACTGACAACCCCTTAAGCCAATGATCGTTATTCCCCTTCAGCCAATTGCAGTGCATTTTTACCACCTCCAGACTAATGTGAAGAAACGGGACTTTTGAGATGGCCATGCCCAAAATAGGTTGCTTTATTCGGATACATGCGTGTCACTTCCCGCCCCTCCAGGTTCTCTACATTTTTATTTTTAAATAGGCTCTGTCATGATTAATTGACCACATATATGAAGGTAAACAACTAAATTCTATCCAAACGATATCTTATAAGTAAATTCCGTGCCTCAAAAAAGAAGTTTGAAAGCGTTATAAAACTGAAAGTAAGAAGTGAAGGCACTCGCACAAACAACAATGGCTGCCGTTCGTCTTTTGTCGGCTGCACTCAGGCTGCACTCGGCTTCATTCGGGCTCACTCGAACTCGCCACCTGATTGGCCAACGTAAGCTGTCAATCACAGAACGATGAGCGACGACGCATTGGTAATGCACTAGAAACGCCCATACAAGCCTTCATGCCAGACTCACTCTTTAAATCAAATGGAAATGAGATTTCCGGAGGGAGGGTTTACCAGGCTAGTGTTTTTGTAAAGTCAAAGATCTCTTTTTAAACCTGGGGGGAAATGTTTATGATTTATTTGTTTGATTTAATAAAGGTTTCACCACAAGAGGTGTTCTATTTGTGCTGCATCATTACAGAAATGTACTCACAATGTGTGATTTTGCTTATTACTCCATAACTGCTGTGAACAGTACAGCAACAATCACTGCTTCATTTTTAGAGCCCGACTGATGTCCAATTTTTTTAGTCCGATGCCAATACAATTTCAAAGTGTGAGACCACCGATTACCAATGTTTTGACCGATATTGTCAGAAAATGTGTATTGAAGTTGATGATGAATTTAAACAAAGCAAGCCAATAAATGCATATAAATGTAAATAATTTTCTGATGGATGAATGCCAAAAGCATAAACATATTATCGTTGCTGTCGGGCAGAAACCTTGTTCTCCATATTTCAACTTTTTCTATGAATTAATTTAACATAAATGAATGCCCCACTTGTTCATACAAGAGCGTCCCTCTAAAGTAGTGGGAAGAGCAGATCCACAAGCTCTCGGGAACGTAATAGACGATATATAGCTTATATATGGTTCCGTATCAGTATATCAGTCAATTTTAGCAGATTCCATTCCAATTGGCTACTATGACTATTGCCTATGCATTTCACGTGCCTGGGTAACAGGTGAACACAATTAACTTAAACAAGGACGATATTGAGGGTTTGTGGTAATAGTGGGCGTGGCCATTCTTCCAACGTTTTTTTTGGTGCAAAACTAATGCTTGCAATTAGGGATGTTCGAAATTGACTTTTTTGCCGATATTGTCCAACTCCTAATTTCCGATACTGATATCAACCGATACCGATAAATGTAGGCTTTTTCCAAAAGTGAACTAATTGTTAGGAAACAACATCACATATCAAATGAAATATCTATAATATCAATATATCTAATAAATCTATTATAATACAGTGATGTCGTTAATTTTTTTTTTTAATGAGTAGATTAGATCTTGGCCTATTTGACAGTGCAGAAGCATAATTGTCTTGATGCCTATAAGATTAACGAGCATCAACGAGCTTCAGCTGGAAACACACACACACACACACACACACACACACACACACACACACACACACACACACACACCTGCCCTCTGCAGTGCTTTAATTAAGTGCATGAACACTCCACGGTCTAGCTCAGCAAGGACGGGTGACTTTGCTGTCTTGGCACGAGGCTTTGGAACAAACTCCCTTTGAAGATCAAAACTGCCCCCACCCTAGGGACAGCAACAAGTGACGACCAGCAGCGGTTCTGATAGGAGACACAAAGGAGACTCTTTGTGTCTCATATCGGAACCGCTGCTGGACGTGAAATTATTGGCTTAGGAATGCGACAAAAGAAGAAAAATCCATGAATTCAAGTCTCCATGGGGTGAGTAATCGATAGAAAATACATTATTTTTTGGGTGAACTATCCCTTTAAATACTCAACAGCGCCACCCCAGGGTCACATAAACCCAAGGAACACATTTGACGTTTTTCACCCATTTGGCTCCTACAGCCTATAAAGTGAACTGCAAAGCATGTTGGTGAATGGTGCCAACGCACAGTGTATGGTATGTAGGATCAAGAAAACTGGCAGAAAAAGACTTGTACTCTACAAAAACATTTGAGGAAGACTCCTCAGACAGACTGAGAACATATGTTTATTTAATTTTAACATGCTCATAAAGTGATTTGTGCTCATGGTGAAAGGTGCAAAAAAACAGTTAACAATTTGGTCATAGGACCTTCGTCAGTGCAGGTCTATCAGATCAGACAGCATGCCCAGAAGAGCAACAGTAACGTCAGAAACATAGAACATCCCTCACAGGTCTTTGTAGCCACCCCAAGCATCTCTCGAGACTGATATGGTATTTTACATCTTGTTCTTGAGTCTGATTAATAATCACATTTCCGTTAAATATTTACTGGCAAAGGCTACCATCCACCACCAGAACTATGTTCATATGAGGTAGGTTAAAACTTCAAAATGATGTCTATAAGAACTTTGTTTATATGAGGTAGGTTAAAACTACACAATGATTTCAATAAGAACTGTCTCTGGGTGGTCTCAGAATGTCCGCTGGTCACCTCAGCACACCTGGATGTCTTTACTGTCCGACGTTTGTTCAATGGGAACACATGTTGGCTGAGGAGGTTTTTTTACAAAGACCTTTGTCCCCTTCTAGTGACCATGCATAAGCACAAACTGTCAATATGTTCAAATGTCCGATATCAACTGACATATCCACGCTAGATGTACACAAACTTGCTGCAGAGGTCGGAGACAGAGCAAGCCACACAGTTGTGATTCTTTCAGATTACTGAGCGGGGGAGGGGGAGGGTAATCACCTCAGTTGGGTTGACAGTAAGTAGTCAGCCTTGCAGAGCCATACTGTTTCTGTAGTGTGAGGCGAGTTGATATTACAAGTACAATCCCTGGACATCACACGTCACATTTACCCTCAACCATATGATGGTCTTTGGTATGACCCGGTCGTGGAATCGAACCTCAACCTCCCAATCTCAAGGTGGACACTGTAACCACAAGGCCACTGAGCTGGTGTATTTTTGGATTGGTCATAAGAAGAACATTTGGATGAGGAATGGTAAATAATTGTAGTATGTACAGTATCTGCCTTAAGGCTCCGTGTCCACTGGGGCTTTTTTTCTCCACTGCAAACGGCGGGGCGCTCGCCTGGTAGCGCCTCCAGGCGCCCGAGTTG
Source organism: Gymnoscopelus microlampas (assembly GCF_963454915.1). Lineage (NCBI taxonomy): Eukaryota > Metazoa > Chordata > Actinopteri > Myctophiformes > Myctophidae > Gymnoscopelus > Gymnoscopelus microlampas. The sequence goes on along the minus strand of NC_139944.1, from coordinate 54,655,787 downwards.
AAAATATTTTATCTTTTGTCAGGCAGAGGAAAGCGCCTTGTGTGCATGAGGGAGCGCAAGGTAAATGCCCAGCGCAGCACCAAGCTGTCGGAGTTTCAAAAAACGTGACGCTCCTGTTATAAACAATTAAACACATGCACTGCCATCAGGAAAAAATCGGTGGAGTTGGGCAAAGCATGATGTGATTGGTTTACTAATGTTCTTTAATTAAACCTATATTTAATGAATCAATATAAATATAGCGCCCATGTGAAGAACAACTCTGAGCGTACAATATAATGAAATTATTATATGATATTTTTTTTTTTTAAATAGGCTACTTGTTGTTCTATTTAGGCTTTTGGTAAAAGTAACTAAAAAGTAATATGTTATATATATTACTTTTGCTCAGACAGTAATATTGTAAAATAACACATTACTTTAAAATGAAGGTAAGAAATATGTAATGTAATTACAAATATAAAAGTAACTTGCCCAAGACTGCTGGCAACAACTGTGAAGGACGAAACATTACACAACTATTTATGTCAACATGGCTGCCATTGATACGTCTTTATTGTCCTACTGTAATGACAAAGTCTAAACCACTTGAACCCCAGCATCCATATTCTGAGGCGTACAGTAGCCAAAAATAGCCGATCTACAAGCTCACAATGCGCTGTATTTTGACACATTGTGAGCTTGTAGATCGGCTAATTTTGGCAAAGAGATTTAGTGTAGACAGACTGTACTTTGAACACCTTTTCTATCTATCTATCTATCTATCTATCTATCTATCTATCTATCTATCTATCTATCTATCTATCTATCATTTATTCAGTGACAGTTACACACACCCTCCACCAGGTGGCGAAATGCTTTAAGGCAACAGTGGATACTTTATTACGCATGCGTGAAACACGTTACCCCGGAACCAGAAGTAGGAGCGTGTGTTTTTCCCTTTTTCCACGGTGTTGTTGAACAAAGGAGGCGGTGAGAGAAATGTCTCGTCCAACGTGTCAAATAGAGTGTTTACGGCGGTCGATCAATGAACACATGACGTCGGTGGGAGAGGAGATATTGTGTGTTTTGGAGAAACAGCAGCTTAAGCTTCATGTCAGAGTGTTTGTGTTGGAGCGCCTCAGCGCGGCCGCAGAGTGGACGTGCAACCTCTTCCAGAGAGAGATAGAGACACTAGAAACTCTGCTGGACACACAAAACAAACTGCTGGACGTTGATGTTGATATGGACATCCATCCTAAAACTGCAGGTTGGTAAACACATGACGTTCAACACCAGCCTAGCTACACGGAGTAGTTGTAGAATACAACTCTCGTAGACGTATTTATGATTCTGATTTCAATCTACGAGAGTTGTAGGGTTCACCCCCCATGGACACAGGGACTTTCAGCACTATACCCCGTAGACACTCCAAACATGTACACATTGAAAATAAAGGTGCTTAACCTCACGCCCCAAATGTTAACTGTCTCTACGGGGTAGTACTTTAATGTAATAATCCATATCTTTCAATAAAGAAGTGTTTTAATGCCGTCTGTGGCCGATTCTGTCGGAAGTTCCCAATGGGCGGTATTGACGCGCCCATCTGGTGAAACCCGGAATTACACTCAATGTAAACAGGAAGTAAACGATGGTGAAAAAATGGCGTTCGGCCACAGACGGCATTAAAACACTTCTTTATTGAAAGATATGGATTCTTACATTAAACTACTACCCCGTAGTGAGAGTTAACATTTGTGGTGTGGGGGTAAGCACCTTCATTTTCAATTTGTACATGTTTGTTGTGTGTCTACAGGGTATAGTGCTGAAAGTCCCTGTGTCCATGGGGGGTGAACCCTACAACTCTCGTAGATTGAAAATGTCAGAATCATAAATACGTCTACGAGAGTTGTATTCTACAGATACTTTAGCTACATGTAGCTAAGCTACTTAACTACATGTAGATAAGATACTACTACTACTACATGCAGCGTCAGCTTAGCTACTGAACTACATTTCCCAGTAGCTTTTGTGTAGTTTCACTGCGTGTTTGCTTTTCCACTGGTTTGGCATCGTTTTCACCATCTAGATTAGTGGTTCTCAACCTTTTCAGGCCGTGACCCCCCAAAATAATCATATTTGAACTGGGGACCCCACCCTGACAAGCAAAATATTATGAAAAATAATAACGCATTGCGAGGTGTTGTGAGCTTGTGGATCAGCTATTTTCAAGATATTTCTCCCTTATATTATCTAACAATTTGACCAATGTTTGGCCAGTTTTAATAGTATAGTTTTTTGATTACTTTTGATGCAGTACTGGTATTTTTTCATTTCATTTCAATAAGTATATATTTTATTTTTAGATATTAATCATTTTATTCGTCACTTTACCATGATCTGGGGACCCCCCTAAAATCATGTGGGGTTTAGAACCACATGAGTTTCCCTGTGATCCTAGTTTACTGAGGCACTACACTGTCTCTCTGCATTCTAAGTATGTGTTTACCTAGCCCCATTTAGAACCTCTCCCTCCGCTCTTTAGCTCCGAGATGAGGTCCTAAATTCCCCGGTGCCGTTTGAGCAGGACATTGTCGCACATTTTGCACTTTACATGTTTCTTACCCCTTTCTGCACATCATTCGTATCTAGTAAAGGTTTTCTGAAACGCTCACAGATGTTTTAAGTTCTAGCTGGCAATAAAATCTATCCAACGAGTTGAAAAAAGTATTTAATAATAATAATAATAATAATAATAAATTTTATTTGTAATGCGCTTTTCATTCACAAGGAATCTCAAAGTGCCACAGGTAAAACATCATCAATCATATAAAGTTAAAAAGCACGGTTTAAAAACAGATATGACTAAACAACAATTCAACATGAAAATGCCCTCTGAAACAAAAACGTTTTCAGGCCTATTTTAAAAGAGTCCAGGGTCTGTGGTGCTCTCAGGTCAATAGGAAGGCTGTTCCATAGGCGCGGCGCTGCCGAGCAGAAGGCCCGGTCACCCATAGTACGTAGATTCGTACTAGGGACATCGAGGAGGAATCTGCTGGTAGATCTAAGGGTGCGGGTGGAATTTTGTGGGGGCCTAATTAATTTCTGTAGGTAGGGAGGGGCATGTCCGTTTATGCAGTTGTGGGTGATCAGCAGGACCTTGTAGTCGATCCTAGCTGACACGGGGAGCCAGTGCAGTGAAAATAGGACCAGTGTTATGTGGTCATGCTTACGCACTCTCATTAGGACCCTGGCAGCGCTGTTTTGGATGTATTGCAGCTTTTGAATACTTTTGCCAGGAATCCCAATGAAGAGTGCATTGCAGTAGTCCAGTCTAGAGGAGATAAAGGCATGGACAAGTTTCTCTGACAGGGTTAGAAGGGGGCGGAGTTTGGAGATGTTTTTGAGATGATAGAATGCAGTTCTGCACAGATGTTTTATATGGTCGTTGAAAGTCAGGTGAGGGTCGAATTTAACACCTAAATTTGTGACTGAGGAGGAGAGGGGGATGACCTGACTGTCAAAGGTGAGATGAGATATGGGGCATGACTGGACCTGGTGTGGTGTGCCAACAAGGAGAGCTTCAGTTTTGTTGCTGTTTAACTGAAGGAAATTGTTTCTTGTCCATGCCTTTATCTCCTCCAGACAGGTAGTGAGACATGACATAGCTGCAGAGGGGGTGGGGGCAGTTTTAATGTACAGCTGTGTGTCATCAGCATAACAATGGAAAGACATTCCATGTCTGCTGATGACACTACCGAGGGGTAACATGTAAATTATGAAGAGGAGGGGACCGAGAACTGACCCCTGCGGGACACCACAGGTGACGGGGAGCAGTTTGGACTTGCACCCTCCTAGTGAAACATATTCAGTCCTATCAGAAAGGTAGGACTGAAACCACTTGAGTGCTGAGTCTGACAGTCCAATGGTGGTATGTAGGCGCTCCAGGAGGACAGAGTGATCCACCGTATCGAAGGCAGCGGTTAGGTCAAGGAGGATGAGGAGTGATGGTGATCCGTCATCGGCTGTCATCAGTAGGTCATTTGTCACCCTCAGCAGAGCCGTTTCAGTACTGTGGGCTGTACGAAAGCCTGACTGAAATGTCTCAAAAAGGTTGTTGTGGTTGAGATGGTCTTGGAGCTGAGAGGCAACCACCTTCTCTAACACCTTGGACAGGAAGGCGAGGTTGGAAATAGGCCTGTAGTTGGCTAGAACCTCCGGGTCCAGGGTGGGCTTCTTGAGAAGGGGACGGATGACAGCAACCTTGAGAGCAGTTGGGACATGACCTGTTTGAAGGGAGAGGTTGACAGTTTGTGTAATGAGAGGGCTGAGGATGGGAATGTGTGATTTGAGCAGAGCAGTGGGAATGGGGTCCAGGGCACACGTGCAAGGTTTCATTTTGCTGAGGATTTTCTCCATGTGGCTCTGCTGAACCTCAGTGAAACATGAGAGGGATGGCACACTCCCAGGCAGGGGGTTGGTGACAGGAGGAGACAGAGGGGAAGAGCTGGGCATCTGAGAGCGAATGCTGTTGACCTTAGATCTAAAAAAGTCAATAAAATGATTACATTGCTCCTCAGTTGCCTCAGTTGAGGAGGATGATTGTGGCTTCAGAAGATGGTCTATGGTAGAGAAAAACTGCTTAGAGTTGCCAGGATTTTTATTTATTAGGTTGGAGTAGAACTGAGACTGAGCATCTTTAAGGGACTTGGAATAGGCCTTTTGGTGTTCACGGAAGACCTGTTCATGCACAGTGAGCCCCGAGTGTCTGAAGCGCCGCTCCAGTACACGCCCAGCTCTTTTCATTTTCCGCAGTTCTTCTGTGAACCAGGGGGCGGATCGTGAAAATCTGACCTTTACACTTGAAGGCAAGGCATTCCATGGAAGAAAAACCAGGCATCGGCAGTGGAGACAGTTTTTGTTCAGCTTTGTGTATGATGACCAAGCCACCACCACGGGTGCTGCGGGCTTTTTCCATGTAGTTGTAGCCAGGGGGGCAGGCCTTATTAAGCTCTGAATAATCCCCTGGACTATGCCAGGTTTCAACAAGGCACATGAAATCAAGCTCTTTCTCCATGATGTGGCGGTGTATGAGGGAGGATTTACCGTTAATGGATTGTGCATTAAACAGCTCCATGGTGACACTGGCAGTAGCAGGAGACTGTAAACTCCGCAGTACCCTGCGATCCACTCCACGTTTTCCGTCCCGCCTGGTATTGGCCAGTCTCGCGGTGTTACCAACGATGACGCCCAGGCTCCGCGGCTGAGTCCTCCTCGGGTTTGTTTTGCTTCCTGGTTCCACATTGAAGCCGCGACGTGAGCCTCTGTGGATGTAGCGACTGCGAGGTCCGTGTTTTAAAATCCTGAGCTGTTGACAGTGGATTAAAATCCCCGCATCAGGTAGCACTGTGCAGCTACGCAAACGCCGTAGCTGTGGGGCGGTGTAGGAGATCATCGCCAGCGCGGTAGTTAAAAACAACAGACAAAAACAGCCGGATCGTTTGGCGATATCAGGCTGACCAGCGCTACATTTAGCTGGTGTACTCTTCCTCTTCCTCAATGCCAACAGTTTAAAAAACACACCGAAAAGCATTGCAAAACGGGGATCCCAACAGAGCCGTATTCCAATTTAGGGAGGGGAAAGGGCAGTATATTTTATTGGTTAATCCAAGTCTGCCGTATGTCCAACTCAGGAAGCAATCAAAGCAAAACAGACGCAAAAAATGAGGCTAAAAAATAATGAAGCCACGTAAATCAAACAAACAGACGCTAGACTAAAGAGCTAAAGAGGAGCGGCAGCCAGTGTGCGCCAGCGTTCCCTCTTAATTTGCCTCTGTCCTCATCCGGTTCCATACTATTTTGCATTAGAAGATGCAATTCAACATTTGACCAGTAGGGGAATCAGTAATGTTATCTCTACGGGCGCAACTCTTGCGCAATGTCTTAAAAACATGTAACCGGCATGTGTATGTCACTCTTTCCAACCTCGAGTCCTCCCCCCGGGCAGAGGAGTTGCGCCGCGGTCCTCCTGCCATGGGAGGATATTGTGTGTGTGTGTGTGTGTGTGTGTGTGTGTGTGTGTGTGTGTGTGTGTGTGTGTGTGTGTGTGTGTGTGTGTGTGTGTGTGTGTGTGTGTCAGCCGCTGTTTTACAATCGTGATGTGAATACACCAGCTGTACATGTAATTGAAAGTTGGGCAACGAGTCCGACATATATGTATTTTATATATAATACTGCCCATAAAAAAATCGAAAACTGATTATATCTCCCCTTTATTAATACCAATTGGTATTGTGTTTTATGTCATTTTTATCATTGATTAGTCACCTTTACAACGAGGTACAGCCAGGGGCGTCAATTGGGTATGGCAGGCTATTGCAGCTGCCATACCCTGGCCCAAGTACTTTTTTGATAATAAATCGGGAAAATCAGGCAAAAATAAGAATTAAATAACATAACCCTAACCTAACCCGAATCCTAACCCTAAAACCGAAATAAAGTAACCAAAAACTGGAAAAAAACGAACCCAACCCGCCCAGAACCGCACAAAAATTTTGCGCGCGCACGGGGGTGACCTCATGCACGCGCGCTGCGCGCGTGCATGAGGTCGCGTGCATGCTGCCATACCCTAGCTTTTGCTGAACTGACGCCACTGGGTACAGCTTGTAAGGATCGGGCATTCGTGGAATGAGCAACACAGCTAAACGTGTGGGTAGCGCCTCCAAACAATTTGCCGGGTTATTTAGCTGGTTGTTTATAAACATTCTATACATTTGTATCCATAAATAAGTCATGTTGTACCTAAATATAGACTTTTCTTCTTTTTTTTAAAACTTTAGTTGGTGTGAATGAAGCTTAAATTGGAATTGGAATTAATTTGTGAGATTAGATCCAGACACACGCACACAGAGATTGACCCTCTTTTAGACGCCATGCCCCTTCTAGGAGCCTCGTTGTACAGAAAAATACACAATAGAGCAGTCTGACGTCACTGCCAGTAGAGGGCCAGTAGAGGGCACTGTTCCAGGGTTCGTGGCTTTATTTTTTGTGTTGAAATCCCCATTTGGGAATCTTAGATCACGTCATATAAGAACTGTGTTCCAAACATAAACACATCACCCTGGCGTTTTTGTCAGGGGGGTGGCTCTGTATCGTTTATGATATTCATTCATATTTGATACAGCCTGTTTCTGGTGAAAATGGAATTAATTCTGCCTTAAAAGTCTTAAGAACTACTACTTCCGGGTCTGAAATCACTGTCCCCACAGCAGCCGTGTTCATGGGAAATGTAGTCTTTGGGTTGTTTGACTCGTTTCTAGTGTTTATATTGTGTTACTCTTTGGGTAAATGTGTACATTTACACCTTCAGTCAATGGTGCATATCCATATGGGTAAAAACGCCAGGGTGGTGTGTTTATGTTTGCAACACAGTTCTTATATGAAGATTCCCCAATGAGGATATCAATAGACCAATTATTTGTTTAGTAACATTGAGACTGGATGCACAGGTGATTGTTTCACGCAATCAATTCTCAACCTGTTGTTTTGGGGTGCGCTGGTTTCAGCACACCCCAACCCCCTCTTGTGTGTTGGCTCAGTGAGGTGCGTCCTAGCGAGACCTGATAGAATGGGTTTCATTGCACGCATACTGGTTGCTAGCAGTGTGACGTTGTCTGTTAAGGGGTCTATACAAAAAGTAAAGCCATACACCTGCGGAATGCGCCCTCTACTGGCAGTGACATCAGGACTTTGGTGCTCTATATACAAACACTGATAAAACAAAACGATAAATAGGAGAATAAATCTCATCAAATGAGAAAAAACATTTTGAGTTATTGTACTAGGGCTGGGCGATATGACCAAAATCTCATATCCCGATATAGCTCATTTTATATCCCGATACGATATACATCCCGGTCCCGGGACCCACAGGTGGTCATTCAATCAAATGGGTCCCAGAAACATTTTATGGGTCCCCAATAACACCCCCCCCCCCCCCCCCTTCTATCGTTTTCTTTGATCTCCAATCTCCATATCTTCTATGTGTGTGTGACTGTACATTATATCCTAATGCAGTGGATCTCAACCTTTTCAGGCAGCGACCCCCCAAAATAATCATATTTGAACTGGGGACCCCCCGAGGAAGCACTTGGAATTAGGAGTTAAATTTAGCATTTAATTTAGACTCAATTCCACAGATACATATTGTGAAAATAGCAGATCTACAAGGTCGTATATTTTTTTTGTAAATCCGATCTACAAACTCACAACGCCTTGCTTGTAGATCGCTTCTTTCTTATATTATTTCACAATTTTGCCCGTATTTATTATAGTATAGTTTGTTGATTAGTTTTGATGCAGTAATAGTCTTTTTTCTTTTCTTTCTTGAGGTATTAAAAATATCAAAAGTCCTTATATTTGTCACTTCACTGTCATCTGGGGACCCCCCCAAAATCATGTGGGGACCCCCCTGGGGGTCCTGACCCACATGTTGAGAACCACTGTCCTAATGTACATTCTATTATGCAACTTGTTGTAGTCATAAACTCTATACTATGAAAAAGATAATGTACACTTCATAGGAGCAGAGATAGATAGGAACTAAAGAACAACAACACTTTGTGGAAGGGGGAAGAAAATGTAAACGGAACAGAGATATTTGTTTAAGAAAAGTAGATGTTTGCGGCAGTATTTATTGCTCTGGTGTTTTCTTCTTAAAAGTGGGATTCCCTTCAAATGATTTATGCTTGTGTCGCACCGAAAATAACGATCGCGCGTCGGGGTTTCGGTGCGCAGGTCGCGGCTCGGTTGGGTCGTGGCTCGGTTTGGTGCGCGGGTCGTGGCTCGGTTTGGTGCGCGGGTCGTGGCTCGGTTTGGTGCGCGGGTCGTGGCTCGGTTTGGTGCGCGGGTTGTGGCTCGGTTTGGTTTTTATTAAAAATGTGCGTCAGAGACGCAGGACGCAGGGCTAGCAGCATCTCTTACTTTACAAACTACTGTGGTCTGGTCCGTGTCGGTCTTTTTAAATCCAAACCACATCCATGCGACAGAAGTTCCCCCTCTTTTAGGTACAAGCTCCTCGGTTTGTGTTGGCTTGTCATCTTGTTGATCCTCTTGTTGTTGTTGCGAATTAGTACTGTTACCCTGGTCTGCCACGTCTTCCTCCATGGTTGTTTTGTTTGTTTTAGCAGCGTGCCTCCCCCGTAAAGCGTGTTTTGCGACATTTTGCGATATAAACGATAGAGCTTCCTATTAAACGATAGACATTTTCTACCGTCCAGACGATACATATCGACATATCGCCCAGCCCTATATTGTACTGATGCTGACTTCTCTCTTCTCCTTCTGTCTGTGTTTAAAGAGGAGAGGAGCCCCAGTCTGGACCAGGAGGAACCACAACCTCCACAACATGAGGAGAGGAGCCCCAGTCTGGTCCAGGAGGAACCACAACCTCTACAACATGAGGAGAGGAGCCCCAGTCTGGTCCAGGAGGAACCACAACCTCCACAACATGAGGAGAGGAGCCCCAGTCTGGTCCAGGAGGAACCACAACCTCCACAACATGAGGAGAGGAGCCCCAGTCTGGACCAGGAGGAACCACAACCTCCACAACATGAGGAGAGGAGCCCCAGTCTGGTCCAGGAGGAACCACAACCTCCACAGATGAAAGAGGAACATGAGGAGGAGGCTGATGTGTCAACATTGACATTACTACATAGGAAGACCAGACGTGACACTTTATCAGGTAAATAATGATCATTTTATTAGTACTAATCTAACAAGACTCAGGGCTTTTATTTTGCGTGTCTTATTTCCAGGTCTTAGAAGGTAAATAAGTAAGAACGCAAGTGATTAAGGGCACTCTGCAGTATCTGGTATTTTACACCTTGACTTGCCAAGACTCAGAGCTTAGCGCTAAGATGTCCTCAAGATCACATCTTAAGAGCAAAGGCATTCCCTCTAACAAATGCAAAAATGCACAAAAATACCTGATCTACAAGCATACAACGTGTCACGCAGCAAATATATTTATAAACACAATATTGTCATTATACAAATATGCCGTCATGGATGTCAGGCTTTATAGTGATTAACATACACATATTCAGAGTGAAGAAAGACAGTACAGGGAAATAACATTTTCTATTAAAGGCCTTTAATAGACCATTCACACCATGAATTTAAAAAAATATATTTTATATAAATATTGGCCCTTTAATACATTTTATACAGGTTTAAGCCTAAAAAAATACCCAGATCCTTTTTTTCCTTGTCTGTCTGTCATTCCATAATCTCTCAAGAACAGATTCTGCTCTCCGCTTGAATCTGTCGGGGGGGTTTTGTCATATCACGTATGCACTGGCCTACAAGTGGGCGTGCCTTCAGATCAGGAAGCAGGCCGCGCTTTACCCAATCAAATGTAGTGGGCGGGATTTACGTGTGTACCGATCCTTCCCCACTAGAAACAAACCGAAATTCATTTAACAATAGCGTCCTCGGAGCAGACAAAACCACGGAATGATATTCACATTTTAACTTGCTCTTTCATCATAGAAACAAGTGGGCTCATAACCAAAACGATCCATGTTCTCTGGGAGTAGTGTTCCGTGTAGAAATATTGTTAGTGGGAATGAAAACATAGTCGCACCACCGGAAGTGAAAGGCTGAAGGCAGACCAAAACCCCGGTTTCCTTGCACACGGGTGCTACATTTATAACCCCTCCCAGAGCTAAGTGAAAGAGTAAAAAACAGCAGAGGGTGCTGTTTTTCCTTTTTTATTTGGCGATGGGTTCCCAGATTGGTCATTCCAAGCCTTTTCAGCTGCAATACCAAAACGTCCTCCTTTGGGCAGAGGGGCGCTACTGAGGAAGTTTGTCTGTCATATGCCTTAAGCTGTAAGGCATATGACAAAGCTTACAGCTTGTTTCCATTGTGGTCCTTGTAGGTGTGCTTCCTCTAGACGCTTTCATGAGCAGTGGGTGCTCAGACACAGGAACGACTAGTTAGAAAACGCTGCCACACCAAGGTGGAAGTGGCGGCACTCCAAAATAAGAGAATACAAATGTTCAGTTGTTCATTCTTTATTTGGGGCTAATGTGTTTCAGCACCAGCTTTTCCTCAGAGCAAAAAGAAGCTATTCAATGTATGTAAATTTAAAAAAAAGCAGGAGTTGGCTTCTAATTATTTCACATGTTAGAGTTGCTGGTTAGTCTCCCTAATTTCCCAACCAAAGAGACACAAATGTTAGCTGGCGGGTGTTAGTTATGTTTTCCTACAAAGCAACCAAAGGTATGGCACCTCCATATCTTCAAAGCCTGATCCAACCCTACAACTCCTCCTGCTCTCTCAGATAAGCTAACACAGGGAAGCTGTAAGAACCTTTCCCTGAAACATCCGGGACAACGCTCCACACGTGCCAGACTCTTCTCCCTTCTGGCTCCCAAACTGTGGAACAAACTCCCCATTGCAATTAGAACTGCAGACTCACTCCCAATCTTCCGCCGTAATCTGAAGACTCACCTCTTCAGACTCTACCTTAACTCGTATCACTTGCCGTAGAACTTGGCCTAGCCTCGACGACCTTGCAGGCTTATGCAAAGGCTAAAATGTCATTTAGATAGCATTTTATGTAGACAGATGCCAGGTCATTTGTAGACCTGGCAATGGCATCCTATTGTGTGTAAAGTATCAATGTACAGATTATTGATTTGTTGGATATTCTACTGTTTATACTGAGATATGTTCTTGGATTACCTATGATCCTAGATTGGTATTGCTATGCATTTGATGTATTATCTTGTGTTTTCATTGCTTACTGTAAATCGCTCTGGATTAAGAGCGTCTGCTAAATGCCTAAATTGTAAATTGTATGTAACTACAGCTACTGAATGATAAGTAAAAGTTCTTTCTACTGGTGATTTCCACAGAGCACCACAGGGAGCGGTCTAAAGTATCTAGAGATACTATGGCCTACAAAATATATTCAACGTTGCCAGAGGAACAGCGGGAGATGGACGAGGGACGTGGACTGTTTGATGCAAGGATGCAACCTGTAGTAAAGTTGTACAGGATAGGTATGTACTGTGTTTTTTTTATTTATTTACTGCTGTTTTTAACCTGGAGTAAATTTGTACAGGATAGATATTTTTAAGCCTGATTGCCAGTGATATCGATCACAATATTTCTGTTACTCAAAATAACAAGCAGATTTATATTAAACTAGAAAAAGTGCTCCTCGGGGCACAGGTCTCCGCCAGGTTAGGTACGTTATTGTGGCCTCCTGGTGGCGCTATAATAGGCCAATGTGAAAAGGGTGCCATTTATTCTTAGGCCTTTCACGGCAATCGGACACTGCATTCAGGATTTGAGGCATTTTGTTCCAAAAATGTGTTTTGCTAAATTAGACCTGCTGGTTTGGCTATAACAGGCCAGTGTGAAAAGGGTGGCATTTGTTCCTCGGCCGAGTGGGAATGTGCGTGTGAAATTTCACAGAAATTGCAAGCTGCGTGCATAATTTGGGGCATTTTGTTCAAAACGGACCAATCCTGCAAACTTTGGAAGCCAACCTTAGCCAATCAGGATGGAATATGGGAAATCGGACAGATCCGTGTTGATCACATGACTATAGAGATACTTTGTACCAATTTGCGTTTGGATAAAATCTGTAGGAGTAATGTCAAAAATGGGTTTTGCACAAATCGGCCTCCTGGTGGCGCTATAACAGGCCCATGTGAAAGATTTGGGGCAGAGGATCTGAATTGGCATCCAGGGAGTGTGTTTGCACAGTTTCGCAGCCACCTGGCCAACGGTACCGGAGATTAGCTGCTAACGGACGGACAGGACACACACACAGACAGACGGACGGACGGAGGGTAAAACATACTCACTCTCGCCATGCCTTTCGGCCTGGCGGAGACAATAACTTGATATGGAGCTGAGTGGAGAAATTACTGCGTTTAAAACTAAATGGTGCTGAAGTGCGTCAGTGTTTGTACTAAAAAACACTTCCCAAGGTTGGCAGATATGGGACTTTTATATGGGGTATGGGGTTTTATATTTGCAATAAAAAAACACTGCTTGCTAGATTTTTTTACATTTTGAGATTAGATTATTCTGTTTGAAATTGTGCAGGAAACAGGTATTTATTTCCTTGTTTGATATCCTTATTAATGTGATATCAAAGTCCTTATTATTTAAATTCTTATACATGTCACCTTAAGTCCTTATTGTATTACTTCTAGACCAGTGTGTGGAGTCCAGTCTGCAGGTGAAGATGAGTTCTCCATCCAGGACTGTTTCTATTGAACAGGAGCCTGAAGACCACCTTAAACAAGAACCTGAAGACCACCTTAAACAAGAACCTGAAGATCACCTTAAACAAGAACCTGAAGATCACCTTAAACAAGAACCTGAAGACCACCTGGAACTCGGTAAATTTCAAGCTCTCTCTTTTTCTTTTTTATTCTGTGCTGCTGTGGAGCTATCACCAAGGGTGAAAGTGTGCCGGTAATAAGGGTGTAAAGATTACACCTACATCGATGTGTGGAACCCTGGATCTAAATCTACCATGAATCGGACAATGGTTTGGTTATAAAAGGTATTAATCACAAAAAGAGCAGAGCTTTCACCAGTGTGCCGACTTTATTTTCCTTTTGTTGAATTGTTTTTTGTCCTGCATTTGGGACACTGAAGTGGATGTGTGTGCACTAGCTTTTCATAAAACAAAGGAAACACTGCATGGAAGTGTTTTTAGTTCAACATGTTAATGGTGCATCATTGTATCTTTTTTCCTAGACTTCCTGCTCCTCCCTGTGTGTAAAGAGGAGGTTTCCCCTGAACAGCAGGAGAGGAGCTCCAGTCTGGTCCAGGAGGAACCGATACCTCCACAGATTAAAGAGGAACAGGAGGAGCTACTTCAAAGACAAGAGGAGGCTGATGGGTCAATATTGACACTATTAGCAGTGGAAAGTGATGATGATGGTGAAAACAGAGAGACAGAGCCTGTAGCCAGCACCTCAACTCAACGTATGAAAACACTAAATTATGTAGAGGACTGTGGAACATCACAACCAACTAGTGATGACCAGCTCCTCTCTTCACGCTGTTCTGAATCTGACACTGAAGACAGTGATGAGTGGGAGAAGACCAGGGACGGTCAGTCAGCTTTAAACACTCTGAAATCACACAAGACACAAAATGTGGAGAAACAAATATTGTCTTTGAGCCACAAGTTGTCCCAGGACCTGAAATCATCAAAACAAACTCACTCCATGAGGAGTCACACAGGGTTTGCTTGTACAGTTTGTGAAAAAAGGTTCAGTCAGAGTAATAATCTGCAAAGGCACATGAGGACTCATACAGGGGAAAAGCCCTTTGCTTGTACAGTTTGTGAAGTAAGTTTCAGTCGAAGAGAGGCTCTAAAAGGACACATGGGGATTCATACAGGCGAAAAGTCCTTTGTCTGTACAGAATGTGGTAAAGTTTGTAGTCAAAGATGTAATCTAACAATACACATGAGGACTCATACAGGGGAAAAGCCCTTTGCTTGTAAAGTTTGTGAACACAGTTTCAGTGATTCTGGTTCTCTATCAAAACACATGAGGACTCATACAGGTGAAAAGCCCTTTGCTTGTAAAGTTTGTGAAAGAAGTTTCAGTCAGAGAAATAGTCTAAAAACACACATGAGGATTCATACAGGTGAAAAGCCCTTTGCTTGTAAAGTTTGTGATCAAACTTTCCGTCATAGTGAGAGTCTAAAAATACACATGAGGACTACATGTGTACAAGCTACAAAAAGCGAAAAGCCCTTTGCTTGTACAATTTGTGGTAAAGACTGTGTCAAAACAGGTCTTTTAAAACAACACATGAGGACTCATACAGGCGAAAAGTCCTTTGGCTGTACAGAATGTGAAAAAAGTTTTAGTCAGAGTTGTGATCTAACAAAACACATGAGGACTCATACAGGTGAAAAGCCCTTTGCTTGTAAAGTTTGTGAAAAAAGTTTCAGTCAGAGAGGTCATCTAAGAAGACACATGGGGATTCATACAGGTGAAAAGCCCTTTGCTTGTAAAGTTTGTGAACAAACTTTCAGTCATAATACGACTCTGAAGACACACATGAGGACTCATACAGGTGAAAAGCCCTTTGCTTGTAAAATGTGTGAACACAGTTTCAGTCAAAGTGCGAATCTAAGAAAACACATGAGGACTCATACAGGTAAAAACAAAAGTATTTAGTTGAAGTTGGTGTCAAAATGCACATGGGAAGATAATGAGGATTCATTCAGGGGAGAGATGAACCATAACAACAAGACGCTCTCTGAGTTGACATGTGATGTAATACCATTCATTCAGTTTAATCCAGGATAACAATGACAAGTCATAGATACCAAAGCACAGCAATCACATCGACTGACAATATCAACATGACCGAATAAAATAAACTACTGTAGCCTGGTAAACCCTCCCTCCGGAAATCTCATTTTCATTTGATTTCAGGAAGGAGTCTGGCCTGATCGCCCATTCTGCAATATTGGCTGTGGGCTGGAGTTGGGCGGGAGTAATACCGTTGACTGACAACCCCTTCAGCCAATGATCGTTATTCCCCTTCAGCCAATTGCAGTGCATTTTTACCACCTCCAGACTAATGTGAAGAAACGGGACTTTTGAGATGGCCATGCCCAAAATAGGTTGCTTTATTCGGATACATGCGTGTCACTTCCCGCCCCTCCAGGTTCTCTACATTTTTATTTTTAAATAGGCTCTGTCATGATTAATTGACCACATATATGAAGTTAAACAACTAAATTCTATCCAAACGATATCTTATAAGTAAATTCCGTGCCTCAAAAAAGAAGTTTGAAAGCGTTATAAAACTGAAAGTAAGAAGTGAAGGCACTCGCACAAACAACAATGGCTGCCGTTCGTCTTTTGTCGGCTGCACTCAGGCTGCACTCGGCTTCATTCGGGCTCACTCGAACTCGCCACCTGATTGGCCAACGTAAGCTGTCAATCACAGAACGATGAGCGACGACGCATTGGTAATGCACTAGAAACGCCCATACAAGCCTTCATGCCAGACTCACTCTTTAAATCAAATGGAAATGAGATTTCCGGAGGGAGGGTTTACCAGGCTAGTGTTTTTGTAAAGTCAAAGATCTCTTTTTAAACCTGGGGGGAAATGTTTATGATTTATTTGTTTGATTTAATAAAGGTTTCACCACAAGAGGTGTTCTATTTGTGCTGCATCATTACAGAAATGTACTCACAATGTGTGATTTTGCTTATTACTCCATAACTGCTGTGAACAGTACAGCAACAATCACTGCTTCATTTTTAGAGCCCGACTGATGTCCAATTTTTTTAGTCCGATGCCAATACAATTTCAAAGTGTGAGACCACCGATTACCAATGTTTTGACCGATATTGTCAGAAAATGTGTATTGAAGTTGATGATGAATTAAAACAAAGCAAGCCAATAAATGCATATAAATGTAAATAATCTTCTGATGGATGAATGCCAAAAGCATAAACATACTATCGTTGCTGTCGGGCAGAAACCTTGTTCTCCATATTTCAACTTTTTCTATGAATTAATTTAACATAAATGAATGCCCCACTTCTTCATACAAGCGTCCCTCTAAAGTAGTGGGAAGAGCAGATCCACAAGCTCGCGGGAACTTAATAGACGATATATAGCTTATATATGGTTCCGTATCAGTATATCAGTCAATTTTAGCAGATTCCATTCCAATTGGCTACTATGACTATTGCCTATGCATTTCACGTGCCTGGGTAACAGGTGAACACAATTAACTTAAACAAGGACGATATTGAGGGTTTGTGGTAATAGTGGGCGTGGCCATTCTTCCAACGTTGTTTTTGGTGCAAAACTAATGCTTGCAATTAGGGATGTTCGAAATTGACTTTTTTGCCGATATTGTCCAACTCCTAATTTCCGATACTGATATCAACCGATACCGATAAATGTAGGCTTTTTCCAAAAGTGAACTAATTGTTAGGAAACAACATCACATATCAAATGAAATATCTATAATATCAATATATCTAATAAATCTATTATAATACAGTGATGTCGTTAGTTGTTTTTTTTAATGAGTAGATTAGATCTTGGCCTATTTGACAGTGCAGAAGCATAATTGTCTTGATGCCTATAAGATTAACGAGCATCAACGAGCTTCAGCTGGAAACACACACACACACACACACACACACACACACACACACACACACACACACACACACACACACCTGCCCTCTGCAGTGCTTTAATTAAGTGCATGAACACTCCACGGTCTAGCTCAGCAAGGACGGGTGACTTTGCTGTCTTGGCACCGAGGCTTTGGAACAAACTCCCTTTGAAGATCAAAACTGCCCCCACCCTAGGGACAGCAACAAGTGACGACCAGCAGCGGTTCTGATAGGAGACACAAAGGAGACTCTTTGTGTCTCATATCGGAACCGCTGCTGGACGTGAAATTATTGGCTTAGGAATGCGACAAAAGAAGAAAAATCCATGAATTCAAGTCTCCATGGGGTGAGTAATCGATAGAAAATACATTATTTTTTGGGTGAACTATCCCTTTAAATACTCAACAGCGCCACCCCAGGGTCACATAAACCCAAGGAACACATTTGACGTTTTTCACCCATTTGGCTCCTACAGCCTATAAAGTGAACTGCAAAGCATGTTGGTGAATGGTGCCAACGCACAGTGTATGGTATGTAGGATCAAGAAAACTGGCAGAAAAAGACTTGTACTCTACAAAAACATTTGAGGAAGACTCCTCAGACAGACTGAGAACATATATGTTTATTTAATTTTAACATGCTCATAAAGTGATTTGTGCTCATGGTGAAAGGTGCAAAAAAACAGTTAACAATTTGGTCATAGGACCTTCGTCATTGCAGGTCTGTCAGATCAGACAGCATGCCCAGAAGAGCAACAGTAACGTCAGAAACATAGAACATCCCTCACAGGTCTTTGTAGCCACCCCAAGCATCTCTTGAGACTGATATGGTATTTTACATCTTGTTCTTGAGTCTGATTAATAATCACATTTCCGTTAAATATTTACTGGCAAAGGCTACCATCCACCACCAGAACTATGTTCATATGAGGTAGGTTAAAACTTCAAAATGATGTCTATAGGCCTAAGAACTTTGTTTATATGAGGTAGGTTAAAACTACACAATGATTTCAATAAGAACTGTCTCTGGGTGGTCTCAGAATGTCCGCTGGTCACCTCAGCACACCTGGATGTCTTTACTGTCCGACGTTTGTTCAATGGGAACACATGTTGGCTGAGGAGTTTCTTTTACAAAGACCTTTGTCCCCTTCTAGTGACCATGCATAAGCACAAACTGCCAATATGTTCAAATGTCCGATATCAACTGACATATCCACGCTAGATGTACACAAACTTGCTGCAGAGGTCGGAGACAGAGCAAGCCACACAGTTGTGATTCTTTCAGATTACTGAGCGGGGGAGAGGGAGGGTAATCACCTCAGTTGGGTTGGCAGTAAGTAGTCAGCCTTGCAGAGCCATACTGTTTCTGTAGTGTGAGGCGAGTTGATATTACAAGTACAATCCCTGGACATCACACGCCACACTTACCCTCAACCATTATGATGGTCTTTGGTATGACCCGGTGGTGGAATCGAACCTCAACCTCCCAATCTCAAGGTGGACACTGTAACCACAAAGCCACTGAGCTGGTGTATTTTTGGATTGGTCATAAGAAGAACATTTGGATGAGGAATGGTAAATAATTGTAGTATGTACAGTATCTGCCTTAAGGCTCCGTGTCCACTGGGGCTTTTTTTCTCCACTGCAAACGGCGGGGCGCTCGCCTGGTAGCGCCTCCAGGCGCCCGAGTTGAAAATATTTTATCTTTTGTCAGGCAGAGGAGAGCGCCTTGTGTGCATGAGGGAGCGCAAGGTAAATGCCCAGCGCAGCACCAAGCTGTCGGAGTTTCAAAAAAACGTGAAGCTCCTGTTATAAACAATTAAACACATGCACTGCACTCAGGAAAAAATCGGTGGAGTTGGGCAAAGCATGATGTGATTGGTTTACTAATGTTCTTTAAATAAACCTATATTTAATGAATCAATATAAATATAACGCCCATGTGAAGAACAACTTTGAGCGTACGATATAATGATGATTATATGATATTTATTTTTAAAAAATAGGCTACTTGTTGTTCTATTTAGGCTTTTGGTAAAAGTAACTAAAAAGTAATATGTTATATATATTACTTTTGCTCAGACAGTAATATTGTAAAATAACACATTACTTTAAAATTAAGGTAAGAAATATGTAATGTAATTACAAATATAAAAGTAACTTGCCCAAGACTGCTGGCAACAACTGTGAAGGACGAACATTACACAACTATTTATGTCAACATGGCTGCCATTGATACATCTTTATTGTCCTACTGTAATGACAAAGTCTAAACCACTTGAACCCCAGCATCCATATTCTGAGGCGTACAGTAGCCAAAAATAGCCGATCTACAAGCTCACAATGCGCTGCATTTTGACACATTGTGAGCTTGTAGATCGGCTAATTTTGGCAAAGAGATTTAGTGTAGACAGACTGTACTTGGAACACTTTTTCTTTCTATCTATCTATCTATCTATCTATCTATCTATCTATCTATCTATCTATCTATCTATCTATCTATCTTATCATTTATTCAGTGACAGTTACACACACCCTCCACCAGGTGGCGAAAGGCTTTATGGCAACAGTGGATACTTTATTACGCATGCGTGAAACACGTTACCCCGGAACCAGAAGTAGGAGCGTGTATTGTATTTTTCCACGGTGTTGTGGAACAAAGGAGGCGGTGAGAGAAATGTCTCGTCCAACGTGTCAAATAGAGTGTTTACGGCGGTCGATCAATGAACACATGACGTCGGTGGGAGAGGAGATATTGTGTGTTTTGGAGAAACAGCAGCTGAAGCTTCATGTCAGAGTGTTTGTGTTGGAGCGCCTCAGTGCGGCCGCAGAGTGGACGTGCAACCTCTTCCAGTCTAGAGAGAGATGGAGACACTAGAAACTCTGCTGGACACACAAAACAAACTGCTGGACGTTGATGTTGATATGGACATCCATCCTAAAACTGCAGGTTGGTAAACACACAACGTTCAACACCAGCCTAGCTACACGGAGTAGCTGTAGAATACAACTCTCGTAGACGTATTTATGATTCTGATTTCAATCTACGAAAGTTGTAGGGTTCACCCTCCATGGACACAGGGACTTTCAGCACTATACCCCGTAGACACTCCAAACATGTACACATTGAAAATAAAGGTGCTTAACCTCACGCCCCAAATGTTAACTGTCTCTACGGGGTAGTAGTTTAATGTAATAATCCATATCTTTCAATAAAGAAGTGTTTTAATGCCGTCTGTGGCCGATTCTGTCGGAAGTTCCCAATGGGCGGTAGTGACGCGCCCATCTGGTGAAACCCGGAATTACACTCAATGTAAACAGGAAGTAAACAATGGTGAAAAAATGGCGTTCGGCCACAGACGGCATTAAAACACTTCTTTATTGAAAGATATGGATTCTTACATTAAACTACTACCCCGTAGCGAGAGTTAACATTTGTGGTGTGGGGGTAAACACCTTTATTTTCAATTTGTACATGTTTGTTGTGTGTCTAGAGGGTATAGTGCTGAAAGTCCCTGTGTCCATGGGGGGTGAACCCTACAACTTTCGTAGATTGAAAATGTCAGAATCATAAATACGTCTACGAGAGTTGTATTCTACAGATACTTTAGCTACATGTAGCTAAGCTACTTAACTACATGTAGATAAGATACTACTACCATAGATATATCTATGACTACTACTACTACATGCAGCGTCAGCTTAGCTACTGAACTACATTTCCCAGTAGCTTTTGTGTAGTTTCACTGCGTGTTTGCTTTTCCACTGGTTTGGCATCGTTTTCACCATCTAGATTAGTGGTTCACAACCTTTTTAGGCCGTGACCCCCCAAAATAATCATATTTGAACTGGGGACCCCACCCTGACAAGCAAAATATTATGAAAAATAATAACGCATTGCGAGGTGTTGTGAGCTTGTGGATCAGCTATTTTCAAGATATTTCTCCCTTATATTATCTAACAATTTGACCAATGTTTGGCCAGTTTCAATAGTATAGTTTTTTGATTACTTTTGATGCAGTACTGGTATTTTTTCATTTCATTTCAATACATACAGTATATATTTTATTTTTAGATATTAATCATTTTATTCGTCACTTTACCATGATCTGGGGACCCCCCTAAAATCATGTGGGGTTTAGAACCACTGGTCCTAGATCAGTTGTCCATAATAGTATATAGTTTTTAGACTGATGCCTGGTTTTGGGTTTCCCTGTGATCCTAGTTTACTGTAACCTGACCCTGCCAGAGGTGGCGGTATTGAGTAACCAGGTTCCTCAAGACAGCTACATCTGAGATCGCTCAAGGGGTTGAGCTAACACCGTACCGCTCCCGGTACGAACCAATCAGCGTGAGCTAATGGCGGGATCTTTGCAAAAGCGGATGTGGCGCCATATAGAAGCGGCTGTTGTTTTGTAGTTTTTTCACTAGTCAACATGGCCGCTACCATGAGCAACACCGATATGACGATAGATGCTGCAATAACATTAGTTATTTCTCAACTGGACAATATTTCTTCTTTGAAAGAAGAGCAAAGTATGGCACTGAAGGCTTTTCTGCGTGGAAAAGATGTGTTTGCTCTCCTCCCGACTGGCTTCGGCAAGAGTTTAATTTACCAACTAGCTCCACTGGTAGCGAAAGAACTGGGGACGAAGCCGAAGCCTATATTGATCGTCGTGTCTCCTTTGACTGCCCTCGTAGCAGATCAAATCAAAGAGGCTACGAATCTGGACTCTATGCTGGGCAACTCGTAGATAATGCAGCACACACCGACATCCTCGACGGCCGATGTCAGCTGGTCTTTGGTAGCCCGGAGACGTGGTTACTGGAAGATAAATGGCGTGATATGCTTTCCTCACAAGTGTATCGTGAAAACCTACTGGGCATTGTCGTCGATGAAGTTCACGTCGCATACAAATGGTAAGCTAAACGCTGTTAAATGGCTGTATAGTGTAATTGTTACACTACACATACACTGTAATGTTAAACTGTAAAACAAAACAGAGCAGCGTGTTTCTAAATACGGTTACAGTAGTTCAAAGACGAAGTGTTGTAACATATGTTTTATTTAGGTCAAACATTATATTATAAACAATAAGCTAACACACACAAACAGACCAAATGTTAAACACAGATCTTACTGTAACTGTATTGTTGTAATGCAACTATGCACGTTACTATTGCTGCTACCTAGACTCAATGTAGGATTTCTTTTTCTTTCAACCAGGGGACTGGGAGCAAACGGGAAGCCAGCCTTCAGAGAAGCCTTTTCCAGGCTGAATGAACTAAGATCCATAGTCAAAGAAGGTGAGTTTTGAAACACAGTAATGCTACATGATTAAATACATGATTAATTAATATCAATCCAGAAAAGGGGCATTGATTGTGTTTGGAAGGGGGGCTGCATTGTGCTGCTACCTGAGGGGGTTAATGTTGGGGGGGGGGGGGGGCTTTTGTGTGTGCATTGGGCTGGCAACCTGGTTAGGTTAATCCCCCTATTTTTAATGTTAGGGGGAGGGGTGTGTTGTGCTGGCAACTTGGGGAGGCTAACCCCCCTGTTTAGCCAGTTTAGGGGGAGGGGTGTTTACACTACAGGAGCAGATCATAGAAGTTGGTGCTGTCCAAGTGTAGTTATTTGTCATGTAAAGAAAATACAGTATGGTATGTGGAAATGTCAGCCTTTACCTGAAGCTACCCGATAACATAAATAACCTAATTATTTCCCCTTTATAACGCTATAGAAAGTGTAGCCTACAGCAGTTCTTCATTAATGCTTGTTTGCTGATACATGTGCACTTATTGTCTTTCAGGTTTACCTGTTTTAGCGTTGACAGCATCTGCTGATAACAAGAACAGAGGCCGTGTGACCAGGATGCTGAATATGGAGGAGGCAACTCTCGTGACTGTTAGCCCAAACAGGAGAAACATCAGGCTGGGACTGAGTCGGGTTCCTGCTGATAACTTGAACTGTATGGACTGGGTAGTAAAGGAGGTCAAAGATAAGGGTCTATCAATGTCTCCCATCATAATCTATTGCAGAACACTGAAGTTAGTTGGGAGAGTGTTCACCTATCTTAAAGCAGAATTGGGAGAAGATGCTTGGGTTAACAGAGACCAGGATCAGAAGGCTGAGAACCACCTTATAGGAATCTTCCACAGCAACACACTGTCAAAGTACAAAGACAGAGTTTTGGCCTCCTTTAGTGGAGAGGGAGAGGGGAGCTGCCGAGTGGTTGTTGCAACAACAGCTCTTGGGATGGGCTTGAATTTCCCTAATGTTTCTCATGTTGTAATGTATGGTTTGCCAGAGGATGTTGAAGACATTGTTCAAAAAGTTGGAAGGGCTGGCAGAAATGGGTTACAGTCACATGCAATTTTGTATGCTATAAAAAAAACTGAAAGGGCCGGTCCAGAAGTGAAAGAACTGATACACACTGGCACTAAGAGCTGCTTTAGAAAAGCACTGTACGGCCATTTTGAAAACCAGCCAACAAGTGTAGAGCCAGGGCATGTCTGCTGCAGCTATTGCCACTCTGTATGTTCATGTGCAGGTGAAGATTGTGACGAGCCTAGCCCCAAACATGAGGTAATAGAACAAGATGCTGGCATGCAAGGGAAATGTAGAGTGGTAACACAAGAGGACAAATCTCTTATCCGGGAAATGTTAGAGGAGTATATGAGTAGTTTAGAAAAAGACACAGCACATGTCTACACTAGCAAGTCAGCATGTACTGGTTTCAGTGCTGAGCTCATAGATGCAGTAGTAGAACGCTCCACACACATATTTGACTTGTCTTACATTCTTAGAAACCTTCCCGTATTCAGAAAAAAACATGCAAGAGAAATTTTGCTAATCATCAATGAAGTCTTTGGTGACATTGAGGATGTAGAGCCTTCTTCTCAAGAGGATAGCTTCACTGAGCCAGACATCGATTATACAGGGTATTTTGATGAAGATGATGAGGACTTTGAGATGGGAACACAGCACAGCAGCTCAGAATCGTCTGACGAATAAGCAGTTGGCCATTAAAGGCTCTTATAAGACTCACATTGGTTGTCAATTAAAGCTGTGGAAAATTTAGTTGACTGAATGCTCATGATTAAAATGGTTTTGTATGTAATTTGAACATAAGCAAGTGATTAAAAGTTTGTCGCTGCAAAAAATCTGGTGTCGTTTCTTTTCCAGGTATGCAAATATATCACTTTTAGATTGATAACCTTTTATCACAAAATAAGTACATCATTGTTTTACATCTGTCCTGGTACTGTATGTCACCCTTTTCACTATGCATGATGACTCTTAATCCCTGCTTTCCCCCCCCATGTTAAAATTGATTGTTTCAAATCATTAGGCTAGAGGCATTGATCAGTTTGCCATTTTACACATGGGATCCAACTTTGATACTGTACAAACATGTTATGATGTTGTTTTAGAAAGTAAACATGAACAAGTGAGGCAAATTAAAATATTTATTCAAAAAACAACTAAATGCTATAGTTGCGCATACTCAGGTAGGGGAAAATCACAATATATATATATAACAGGATTATAAAAACAATACAACATGCGTAGCCTATATTCAATAGGGTCCCAACTATGTACACTCTCATATCCCTTTCAAGTACCCTTTGTTAAACAGTGCAAATTCACTGTGCAAATTCGAGATACATATTTTCTGTGTGAAAGTAATGAGAAAAATAAAGATGCACTTGGTCCAGTCATTGATGAACAGCAACAGTGAATTATTGCAACATTTTTGACTACTTGGCAGCAGTTATTGCACAGACTTTTATAGCACAATGAGATATACGTTATCTAAAGTGTATCGTGGACATGTTAAAAGACTAAGGCTATATTATTGACTGACTCAGACTCAAGAGTAAAACGCTTTAACGCTGAGAGGAGAGTTTGGTGACCACAGGCAGGATGCCTCAGGTGACGTCGGTGTTTCTGCTGTAGCGGTAGCTGTTTCTGGAGGTCTTCTGTCTTTGTCTTCTTTTTCCCATCGCCTTAAAATGGAAAAATCGTCTTCCATTCTTTGAAGCAAGCGAAGACATGACCTACACATCCGACACGATACGGAGGGGTCTTTAAACAGTGTTAAACCTAACGCTATCAGGCGTTCGTTAATACTTGTTCCGTTTGCAGGCTTAGGCTTATCAAATATCTTCCTTGTACCCGTTAAAATACCTTTTATGCGCAGATTCGTGTTACAAAAACGGCAAAAATCTCCGACCTCCATGATAACTTTTTTTTAGCAACTTCTTGAGAGTTCTTGTTGTGGTGAAATACTGGACTACGATGTTGACTTCCTGGTGTCGCGCCGACCATACGTCACGTAGACACATCGATATGATTGGTTGTGTTTGCACGCCCACACGGTGATAGACAGACGGTCCCATCCAATCATCTACCAAGTATCTTGAAAAAAAGGAACAGCCCCTTCATCGAATTGGCTCCCGAGATCCCAGATCCAAATAAGCTGTGAAACAATGTGTGGAGCAAGCTGTTTGGATCTGGTAGCGTCAGGTTAAGTTTACTGAGGCACTACACTGTCTCTCTGCATTCTAAGTATGTGTTTACCTAGCCCCATTTAGAACCTCTCCCTCCGCTATTTAGCTCCGAGATGCGAACAGCGTATTACTCTAATGTAGGAGCAAGGGGGCGGGGGGTGCGGGTGTACCCGGAAGTTGAGACGCACTGTGATTGGCCAGTAGTCACTTTGAGTGGCAGTTGGGGCAAACAAAAAAAAAAATCGGTACATAACTTGGACGGCGCTGAGTCGACTAGCAGACCTTTGGCTGGTCGTTGCGGGCACTCGCGCCTGGAGGCGCTCGGGCGCAACTCCTCAGCCTCAATATACTTTATCGGCGAAAAAAAGAAGTCCGCGTATGACTGAAAAAGTTTCACCCCAAGCGGGAGTCGAACCCAGCCTACCAGTGGTAGTGGGTTGGGAGTCTAGTGATTAGCGAGGTGCGCCACTGAGGCCGGTGCCGAAATTGGGTATTTTGGTTGTATTGGAATGTGACGTCCTAACTCTTCTATTGTAGAAGAAAGAGTAGAAGAAAGAGGGCGGGGGCGCCTCGCCCCTTTGCTCCTACATTAGAGTAATACGCTGTTCGCCTCCGAGATGAGGTCCTAAATTCCCCGGTGCCGTTTGAGCAGGACATTGTCGCACATTTTGCACTTTACATGTTTCTTACCCCTTTCTGCACATCGTATCTAAAAAGTAAAGGTTTTCTGAAACGCTCACAGATGTTTTAAGTTCTAGCTGGCAATAAAATCTATCCAACGAGTTGAAAAAAGTATTTAATTTGCCTCTGTCCTCAGCCGGTTCCATACTATTTTGCATTAGAAGATGCAATTCAACATTTGACCAGTAGGGGAATCAGTAATGTTATCTCTACGGGCGCAACTCTTGCGCAATGTCTTAAAAACATGTAACCGGCATGTGTATGTCACTCTTTCCAACCTCGAGTCCTCTCCCCGGGCAGAGGAGTTGCGCCGCGGTCCTCCTGCCATGGGACGATATACTGTGTGTGTGTGTGTGTGTGTGTGTGTGTGTGTGTGTGTGTGTGTGTGTGTGTGTCAGCCGCTGTTTACAATCGTGATGTGAATACACCAGCTGTACATGTAATTGAAACTTGGGCAACGAGTCCGACATATATGTATTTTATATATAATACTGCCTATAAAAAATTGGAAACTGATTATATCTCCCCTTTATTAATACCAATTGGTATTGTGTTTTATGTCATTTTTATCATTGATTAGTCACCTTTACAACGAGGTACAGCTTGTAAGGATCGGGCATTCGTGGAATGAGCAACACAGCTAAACGTGTGGGTAGCGCCTCCAAACAATTTGCCGGGTTATTTAGCTGGTTGTTTATAAACATTCTATACATTTGTATCCATAAATAAGTCATGTTGTACCTAAATATAGACTTTTTTTTTTTTTTTTAACTTTAGTTGGTGTGAATGAAGCTTAAATTGGAATTGGAATTAATTTGTGAGATTAGATCCAGACACACGCACACAGAGATCGACCCTCTTTTAGACGCCATGCCCCTTTTAGGAGCCTCGTTGTACAAAAAATTACACAATAGAGCAGTCTGACGTCACTGCCAGTAGAGGGCCAGTAGAGGGCACTGTTCCAAGGTTCGTGGCTTTATTTTTTGTGTTGAAATCCCCATTTGGGAATCTTAGATCACGTCATATAAGAACTGTGTTCCAAACATAAACACATCACCCTGGCGTTTTTGTCAGGGGGGTGGCTCTGTATCGTTTATGATATTCATTCATATTTGATACAGCCTGTTTCTGGCGAAAATGGAATTAATTCTGCCTTAAAAGTCTTAAGAACTACTACTTCCGGGTCTGAAATCACTGTCCCCACAGCAGCCGTGTTCATGGGAAATGTAGTCTTTGGGTTGTTTGACTCGTTTCTAGTGTTTATATTGTGTTAACTCTTTGGGTAAATGTGTACATTTACACCTTCAGTCAATGGTTCATATCCATATGGGTAAAAACGCCAGGGTGGTGTGTTTATGTTTGGAACACAGTTCTTATATGAAGATTCCCCAATGAGGATATCAATACAAAAAGTAAAGCCATAAACCTGCGGAATGCGCCCTCTACTGGCAGTGACATCAGGACTTTGGTGCTCTATATACAAACACTGATAAAACAAAACGATAAATAGGAGAATAAATCTCATCAAATGAGAAAAAACATTTTGAGTTATTGTACTAGGGCTGGGCGATATGACCAAAATCTCATATCCCGATATAGCTCATTTTATATCCCGATACGATATACATCCCGGTTCCGGGACCCACAGGTGGTCATTCAATCAAATGGGTCCCAGAAACATTTTATGGGTCCCCAATTACACCCCCCCCCCCCTTCTATCGTTTTCTTTGATCTCCAATCTCCATATCTTCTATGTGTGTGTGACTGTGTACATTATATCCTAATGCAGTGGATCTCAACCTTTTCAGGCAGCGACCCCCAAAAATAATCATATTTGAACTGGGGACCCCCCGAGGAAGCACTTGGAATTAGGAGTTAAATTTAGCATTTAATTTAGACTCAGTTCCACAGATACATATTGTGAAAATAGCAGATCTACAAGGTCGTATTTGTTTTTGTAAATCCGATCTACAAACTCACAACGCCTTGCTTGTAGATCGCTTCTTTCTTATATTATTTCACAATTTTGCCCGTATTTATTATAGTATAGTTTGTTGATTAGTTTTGATGCAGTAATAGTCTTTTTTCTTTTCTTTCTTGAGGTATTAAAAATATCAAAAGTCCTTATATTTGTCACTTCACTGTCATCTGGGGACCCCCCCAAAATCATGTGGGGACCCCCCTGGGGGTCCTGACCCACATGTTGAGAACCACTGTCCTAATGTACATTCTATTATGCAACTTGTTGTAGTCATAAACTCTATACCAGTGGTTCTCAACCTGGGGGTCGCCAAATAATTTGGGGGGGTCGCCAGATTTTTTGGTGAATGTGAAAAAAAAAAAAAAAAAACTTTTTTTTTTTTGGTAACAATTTTTTTTATGTTATTATTAATTCATGTTTTATCACTTAATTTACTACATTCCAGATCAAAATATTTCATTATTAACATTAGGAAAACATTTTTAATGTAATATAATAAATAATTATCAAATAACCTATTATAATTAAATAACCTAACCCTAACCCTAAAACCGAAATAAAGTAACCAAAAAACGGGAAAAAAACAAACCCAATACGGCCAGAACCACCCAAAAAATTCTCGCACGCGCGAACGGGACCCCTCACATGCACGCGCGCTGCACGCGCTTGCATGCGGGGGGGTCGCGGGAAATAATATCATTATTTTGGGGGTCGCGGCCTGAAAAGGTTGAGAACCCCTGCTCTATACTATGAAAAAGATAATGTAAACTTCATAGGAGCAGAGATAGATAGGAACTAAAGAACAACAACACTTTGTGGAAGGGGGAAGAAAATGTAAACGGAACAGAGATATTTGTTTAAGAAAAGTAGATGTTTGCGGCAGTATTTATTGCTCTGGTGTTTTCTTCTTAAAAGTGGGATTCCCTTCAAATGATTTATGCTTGTGTCGCACTGAAAATAACGATCGTGCGTCGGTGTTTCGGTGCGCAGGTCGCGGCTCGGTTGGGTCGTGGCTCGGTTTGGTGCGCGGGTCGTGGCTCGGATTGGTGCGCGGGTCGTGGCTCGGTTTGGTGCGCGGGTCGTGGCTCGGTTTGTTTTTTATTAAAAATGTGCGTCAGAGACGCAGGACGCAGGGCTAGCAGCATCTCTTACTTTACAAACTACTGTGGTCTGGTCCGTGTCGGTCTTTTTAAATCCAAACCACATCCATGCGACAGAAGTTCCCCCTCTTTTAGGTGCAAGCTCCTCGGTTTGTGTTGGCTTGTCATCTTGTTGATCTTGTTGTTGTTGTTGCGAATTAGTACTGTTACCCTGGTCTGCTACGTCTTCCTCCATGTTTGTTTTGTTTGTTTTAGCAGCGTGCCTCCCCCGTAAGGCGTGTTTTGCGACATTTTGCGATATAAACGATAGAGCTTCCTATTAAACGATAGACATTTTCTACCGTCCAGACGATACATATCGACATATCGCCCAGCCCTATATTGTACTGATGCTGACTTCTCTCTTCTCCTTCTGTCTGTGTTTAAAGAGGAGAGGAGCCCCAGTCTGGACCAGGAGGAACCACAACCTCCACAACATGAGGAGAGGAGCCCCAGTCTGGACCAGGAGGAACCACAACCTCCACAACATGAGGAGAGGAGCCCCAGTCTGGTCCAGGAGGAACCACAACCTCCACAGATGAAAGAGGAACATGAGGAGGAGGTTGATATGTCAACATTGACATTACTACATAGGGAGACCAGACGTGACACTTTATCAGGTAAATAATTATCACTTTATTAGTATGGGGAGAGATTTGTCTCAAAAGTATTTGTGAATCCAATACCAAGATGCACAAATATTCTTTGATTTACAAATGTGTTTCCATGATTTACAAATGTATTTTGCAATCTACAAACACAAATTATTTATTTGTGACTTTTGTAAATTTGAATTTGTAATTTTTACAAAAAAATATTATACTTGTGTGTGCATTTATCATAAAATATCATTTGTAAATCATCTATTCTGTGTGTGAATTGTTGGATCTTATTTGTGAGTAGACCAACACACGCATACATTCCTTTTTCCTGTTACATCATTTTGAGACAAACATCACGTAAAGAGAATTTTTACAAATGTATTTTCCTATCCACAAACTTACTTGTAACTTGTAAGTTCGCATTTAAATACATGTGCTAAGTTTCACAAAGTGTTGGTGAGATTAACTCTCACTTTCTGCAGATCCGTGTGTTGGTGAGATTCATACTTTCTGCAGATCCGTGTGTTGGTGAGATTGATACTTTGTGCAGATCCGTGTGTCTGCAGATCCGTGTGTCTGCAGATCCGTGTGTTGGTGAGATTCATACTTTCTGCAGATCCGTGTGTCTGCAGATCCGTGTGTCTGCAGATCCGTGTGTTGGTGAGATTCATACTTTCTGCAGATCCGTGTGTCTGCAGATCCGTGTGTCTGCAGATCCGTGTGTTGGTGAGATTCATACTTTCTGCAGATCCGTGTGTTGGTAAAATAAATAAAATAAAATAAAATAAAATATACTGTCTATATACTGGGGGGGGGGGGAATTGTAACAGAAGAAAATCTTCACAGTCTAATGGTAGGTATGATGTCTCCCCGGGATCCAAACTAGTTAAAATAGCAGATCTGCAAGCTTGTGTAGATCTGCTTGTAGATCTGCTATTTTCATTGCGTGTTCTTTTTAATTAATTGATGGAATTTCTTAGATTTTTTATTTATTAGTTTTTAGATTTTAGACTTTTGGGTGGGATTTTTTTTTTAAATAATATATAATATATTTGAAACGGAAAAAAGGGATCTTTCCTTGTGAACCATAAAAATGTGTAGGCTACATGAGCCACAAAAGGGTCCCCACCCACTGTTTGGGAAACAGTGATCTAACCCAGTGGTTCTCAACCCTTTCAGGCCGCGACCCCCCAAAATAATCATATTTGAACTGGGGACCCCCCACCCTGATACGCACTTGGAATGTAGGAGTTGATGCATTACGTTTAGTTTGACTCTATTGTGAAAATAGCAGATCTTCAAGCTCACAACGCCTCGCAAGGAAGGAGTTGTGAGCTTGTAGATCAGCCATTTTCAAAATGTTTTCTTATATAGAGGATAATGTGTGACATCATCATCAAACCCGGAAATTATGCAGGAATGCCTACTGAGTGTCAAAAAAATACTTTCTGGCCTTGACAGCCCATGCACCCAAACAGAAAAGCCATATCTGATTGCATTAAACAACATTAAACAATGTTAAACTCACTTTGCATGTTGCTTTGCCACTCGCTTTGCCACTCGATGTGCCATTCACTTTAAGCATGCGCACATCCTCTATTATTATTATTGTTAGACAATTTGGCCAATGTTTGACCATTTTTTATAGTATAGTAACTATAGTTTGTTGATTATTTTGATGCAGTAATGTTTTTTTGTTTTTTTTTGGTATTAAAATGGTCTCTAAGATCCTTAAATTGTCACTTCACTCTAAACCAAACCAGCTTAAGCAGGTCCAGCCTGGCATACCAGGCTGGACAGGCTGGTTTGTCAGTGTAGTTGGTTAGCTGGTCACTAAACTGGATTCTGCTGGTCTTTGCTGGTCAGCCAGCTGGCTGGCTGCACTGACCAGCAAAGCCAAGCTGGTAGCTGGTCTTTGCTGGTCAAATGGGTGGCTGACCAGCAAAGACCAGCTTACCAGCTGGACTTAGCTGGTCAGATGGTTGGACACTGGACAGCCCAGCTGATAAGCTGGTCAAGTTTGGTTAGATCAGTGGTTCTCAACATGTAGAACTAAATATAAGAAAACATTTTGAAAATGGCAGATCCACAAGCTCACAACTCCTTCCTTGCGAGGCGTTGTGAGCTTGAAGATCTGCTGTTTTCACAATAGAGTCAAACTAAACGTAATGCATCAACTCCTACATTCCAAGTGCGTATCAGGGTGGGGGGTCCCCAGTTCAAATATGATTATTTTGGGGGGTCGCGGCCTGAAAGGGTTGAAAACCACTGGGTTAGATCACTGTTTCCCAAACAGTGGGTGGGGACCCTTTTGTGGCTCATGTACACATTTTTATGTTTCACAAGGAAAGATCCCTTTTTTCCGTTTCAAATATATTATATATACCTGCTTGTTGATAGTGACCTGAAGTGTAGAGTGGTTGAAAATATGACTACTAAAATTGATGATTTAATGGAATGCCTAACGGTGGAAATAGAGCTAGAAGGGAAGAGAAACATCGTAGTTATGTGTGTATACAGAACACCTGGGTCTAATGTAGAAATGTTCAAAGAAAATCTGGAAGAATTAATGAATGGGTTAAATGAAAACAAGACGTGTTTAATTTGTGGAGACACCAACATAGACCTTATTAATGTATTGAAACATAAAGCTACATCAGATTTTTTGGACGCATTATATAGTAGAGGGTTCTACCCCTTAATCACCAAGCCCAGTCGAATTACGACGACTAGTGCGACGTTAATTGACAACATTTTTATCAATGTATTAGAGAGTAATATTAAGAGTGGTTTAATAATAAATGACATAAGCGATCATTTACCTGTATTTGTAACATTCAACTGTCAAATAAAGAGTAAGAAAGAGGACAATTGCTATAGATATATGAGGGTTAGAACAGAGGAAACAATAAAAGAGTTTAGAAATTACCTCTTAAATGAAAAGTGGGAAGGAGTGTTTACAGAGGAGGTAACTGTGGCATATGAAACCTTTTTGAATATTTTTCTATCGCATTATGATAAATGTTGCCCAATAAGACAATGCAAAAGTAATAGTAGTTATAGTAAAAAGCCTTGGATAACAAAAGGTCTACAAAATGCAGGCAAAAAGAAAAACAAACTTTATAGAGACTTTATGAAATTTAGAACAAAAACTGCTGAAATCAAATACAAGGTGTACAAAAATAAATTGACAATCATAATGAGACAGGCAAAGAAGGAATACTATAACAAGAGGCTGGAAGAAAACAAAAATAATCTTAAAGGGACTTGGAAAATTTTAAATCAGGTAATAGGGAATAAAAATGCATCTACAGATTTGCCTACTTATTTTACCAATGACAATAAGAGAGTCATAGAAAATATGAATGAAGTGGTAAATGAATTTAATTCGTTTTTTGTTAATGTTGGGCCAAGTCTGGCTAATTCTATTCCACAACATGATGGACAAAACGATGGTGAATGGGAAGGGGGAAGTATAATGCAGTCCATGTATCTAGGAGAAGTGGGTGAAAATGAAATTAAATCTATTGTAGCAAAATCAAAGAACAAGACATCAACTGACAGTGATGGGATAGATATGTTCATTGTGAAAAAGACCATTGACTGTATAATGAAACCTTTTAGTTACATCTGTAATCTTTCTTTTAGTACAGGAGTTTTTCCAGACAGGATGAAAACTGCAAAGGTCATTCCACTTTTTAAGACTGGAGACAAACATGAATTTACTAATTATAGACCAGTTTCGTTGCTGTCCCAGTTTTTAAAGGTTCTTGAAAAGCTGTATGTACAGCGATTAGATTCTTTCATTGAAAAGAATCACCTGCTGAGTGAGAGTCAGTATGGTTTTAGAACCAATCGGTCCACAGCTTTGGCACTTATGAAAATAACTGATGAAATAACAACAGCAATAGACGAATATAAATACACTGTGGCCCTCATTTATCAACGCAGCGTATAAACCGCCGTATATTTTTCCATATATTCGGCGTTGTCATGGTTGGGCTAAGATATGGCCTTGTCATTCCGCGGCCTTTGTTGACCCCGCGGCAGCTGGGTGACCTTGCCAAGCAACGCGCTCTGCTGAAGAAGAGGAACAAGCGCGGGGGGCGTCAACGTAGGCGTTGGAACGCCAATCAACTCACTGTTGCTGTGGACACTAACTCTGCTCCTTGATGCCAGCCGTCACACCACAGCCACAACTTCCTCTTTCGCAATGACTTGCTAAAAACTGTACTTTTCGCTCACATGACCTAAATGGCCATGGCAACAGCTGAAATGTTTTAACTGGTAGAAGGAAAAACCATATTAGGTTTTTCCTATTGAAATAATCTAACCAGCGCCATATAAGGTTTAGCTACTGAAATGATCTAACCCGGAGGGAGGCGATCCCATATTTGGTGTGTCGGATGGAGCCAAAATTGTATAAATACTGCTGTATATCTCTGTTCTGGGGGGGTTTGGTAGAGAAGCTTGTGTGAGGTGTTACTTGTTTGTGCCTTTTACTGGGCGACGGACATAGCCTTGCGCGGAACTTCTCCCATTTGTAGCTCTCTCTGATTAGTTCCTTTTGGCGGCCACACTGCAACGAGGTTGCGGGGAGCGATAGTGAATTCTGCTGTATTCGACTGGGACCTTGGCATTGCCCATAATCTGGTTGAATAAACAGAGAATTTTGTCAGCTCCTAGCATTACCGATTGCTTGGACGCCTAATCTTAGGTAGCCTTTAGTTCGCAGGAATTGAGGAATATTATCCAGATTTAACATTCAAACAAGAATTCATGGCATTGCCCGTATCTTGGTTGAATTAAGTTGAATTTGGGGATATTTTTCTGCCTGTGCCAGGCACCTTAGATTTAGGAAATGAGGAGATAGAGCTTAGGGGTCTGTTGTCTGTCTTATCAGAAATTATGCCTTTTCATACATATATTTGTATTTTTGCTAAAAGCCTGTATTAGCTTGAGTGTTAAATAAAAACCCTTTTCTATGAGAGAAGTTTTGAGAGGATTTCTTCATACGAGCCGTTTGATCTTATCAGCGGACACTTGGGTGAGTGACAAAATATGCAACAGAGGTTACTATAAATAGAAATAGGCATTTTAGAGTGTGTTCTCAGTGCAGAGAGGTTAATAGTTTCACAGCTACATTTGGTCTGAAGACTTCTCGGCGCGCTATCTGGGGTGCAACGGCACTGCTACACTTATTAGGTTTAAATTCATAGGGTTTATAGGTTTTGCTGAAACTATCGAGGGTAGTAGAAATTAGGAGTGTTTTAATTTCTTCTATTTTCGTCAGGCCATTACATGGCGCCCGAACAGGGACATGAGATTGACTGCTCATGTTAAACTGAACGCTGGACTTATATTAATGGACATCAGAGAGACCGCTGATGTTAAAAGTTAATTCTGTCCAAAATAGTAGTGTACACTAATACTTGGAGTTAGACATTTGGAGAGACCGCCAAATGCCATAACTATTAAGACTCTGAATGAGTCTAGTTGAACCAGTGATTCCAGTTCAAAATTATTTTCCGTGAAATTTTGTTAGATGTAGAACGCCCACACGTTTCACATCTTTGAGTTACATTTTCACAACTTCTCCCGTGAGGCCTTCCTATACTCACGTAAAAATTGTTTCCTGATCCGCGAGAGATCTCTCTATATTTGTAATGTAACGCAGAATGAGATCTACAAAACGCTCGTAAAAGCGGGGCAAAAAGCTATTGCCAGTTTTAAACCGTGAAGGACGAGAATAGAGAAACCGGATTCAAATAGGATAGAAACCTGTTTAAAATTATTGTCGCCAAAGATATAGATATTTGATTATAATTTAATACAAATTTGAATTATTATCTTATCCCATAAAACATTTTTGATCAAAAGGTTTTGTTTTGCGAAATTCTAATTACAATAAGTTTGGATTTTACAAATAAGAATAAATCTACAATAATTCTGTTTGCTTACATTTGGATAAAAAATAAGTTGCCCATCATAAATGGCTGATCTTGTCCCAGACCCGGATGACTCCTTTAGTGGAGTTTCTGAGGGCGCCCAGTCAGTTTTTCAAGGTCACGAGGGCTTCGAGGAAGACGCCGTGATTGTTGAGGACCTTGCTGAGGCAGAGGTTGACGAGAACTGGCCAGGCGGTCATATTCACAATGACCCGCCGGCATATGATGAGGTACCCCCCGAAATTATGGATGAAGATCCTTGTCCGGTCCACCCCAAGGAGGAACCCACTCGTGCGCATGATAGGCGGGCAAATGACGGCAGTGGCTCTTATGAACAGCTCTTTCGACCTGTCCAGCCCGCCCCATGCTCTGCCCCGGTGGAACGCCATGACCGCATAGCTAGGATTGAGCAGGAACGGCAGGTCCACCGGATGCGCGCTGAGGCCCAACGGGTTCACAATGAAAATAGGTCCCACTGTTATGAGCTGAGCAGGCACCGTGATCCAATAATTGTAGCGCTTCCGCCTAAGGGCCTGGGTTCTCAAAAGGATATTTATGTTCCGGGGACCAGATTAGTTGGTCTCCAGGGACGAGTAGAGGCTGTTCCTGGACCTCTGATCACGTGCCATGGTGCAGACCTTCGGGAATGCCCTGCACATGAGGCGGAGGTACGGAGACACGGCGGTCCCAGTCTTATCCAAGCCCGTAGAAAAGCCATGAGGGGCAGAGTTCTGTGTGATGGACAACGGTTAGAGACCATACCAGGTGATCTCACCGATTTTTCACGTATTGTGCATCTGTGCTTGTCCTCCAGAACTATGTCTGACACTGACCCACCGATATCTGAGTTGGCTGAAAGACTTAAGACAGCTGTGAAACGTGAAGCTTTAAGTTTGACTTCAAATGGGGAACAAACTTTGGTGCTAAGGGCGCGTTTCCAAAATCAGCGCTATCAGGGGTTGTCCCTCAAATACATGCTCAAGGCAGTTGCATTAGCGCTGCATGACATGCCTAATTTGGGAGAAGACACCAATCTGATTGTACTGGTTGATAAGGGCAGGGCGGAGGACCAGCTCCTAAGGGCATTAAAAGCCATTCAAACACATGGCTCGCCCGAGGGGAGGGAACCTAGCCCACGCCCGGGAAAACGCGAAGCCCGGAAGCCTAGAGATCGGAGAGAGGTGAGGAGGGCATTGACCCCTCATCCCTCGCCAGAATCCAGATCTCGGCGCCAGTGGCAAGCACCAGATCCCGCTGTGGAACGCTGTCTTAGGTTTGACGATCATTCTCCCGTGCGAGGTGAGGTAGAAGGAGAACATAATTCTCCTCCCCCCATCGCTCCGGTAAAGAGAATGACAGCCGCTGGCCAAAATGCCAGATCCCAAACTCAGAACATTAGAATGGTGGATGTCAAGCGTCTCCCTTTTGAGCCGGGAGCAACACAATATACCACGGACACGGGTCTCAGCTGGTCCCCTCATGTTATCGGAGCAACCCAGAAAACAGACTGGGAACACCCTAGAGAGGGCCAGGATCAACTCATTGCGGACTGGTACCCGGTCACCCCAAGAGAAGCTTACGATATTGAGTCCGCGCCTACAGCGCAGGCGATCCTGAGTTTACCCCGAGTGCCCGCTCCTTGGAAGTGTGCCTATATGACCGCAGGTTATGACCTGTTGAGGGAAAGGGCTGTTGAGCGTGATCGAGCGGTAAGGAGAGTTACAGGGTCTGTACCGGGATTGGCGGATGGGACTGGCCACCCCATTCGGAATCCTAGTCCAACCTTTGGTACTCCCATGAGATCTTTGACTCCAAGGACCCGCATGGATGTGATGGAGGCTAGGAATCAACCTAGCCCGTCCGGTCCGGTGGGTTTGGAGTCTAGGTCCCATTACATGCTACGATCCGCGTCGACGGTTTTCCCTCCAGTGCCCGAGTACATAAATACTGCCATGAGCACACTTCAGCCTACAGATTTTAGAGAGCTGGAAGCATATCTGCCCATTAGAAGTCCAAATGAAAGCATTACAGATTATGTCACCAGGTGTGCAACAAAATTGCCAAAATCTATGCTTGACTCTCAGGTCGCAGCAGCCTATTTTAACATCAAACTAGACGCAGCAATTCCTGAGGGATTCACCCCATGGAGTGTCTTGAGTCTATGGGCGGCGGCACCGGGTGAGAACCGAGCAGAATTGGTAAGAAATGAAATCGTTCACAAAATAAGGAAGGAACAAATGCCACTGTCACAAGCCATGACCCTATTGGAGCAGCAGTGCCCAGGGGACATTATGACTCAGGA
Organism: Gymnoscopelus microlampas; assembly: GCF_963454915.1. NCBI lineage: Eukaryota > Metazoa > Chordata > Actinopteri > Myctophiformes > Myctophidae > Gymnoscopelus > Gymnoscopelus microlampas. Next base: position 54,617,435 of record NC_139944.1, on the reverse strand, counting down.
ACAACTCCTGTTGTCCATCCCTGGTGGGTCGCACTTAGCGGCTAGCTGGAACCTCCTGGGCCCCATTGAACGGCGAAATGCTACCATAAACTATGACCGTCTTGCCCGAATCATTGCGAAGAAAAAACAAACAGAGCGCGGTGAAGCCCAAAAACCTCAGGAACAAAAAATAAAGCAGTCAAAGGCCCGTCCTGAGCAAGACAGGGAGGAAGGCGAGGTTAAAAATAAACCTAGCCGCCCCCAGACTCGCTCACAGACGGGAAACTCCAAAGGCTCCTTCGGGGACCAAAAACACCCCAAACAGGCTCACAAGGGGAAGATGGAGGGCCAACAGAGGCCCCCGCCCCGGCCAAAAGAGAAAGCCGATCCTTACCCTTTTATAAACAAAGAGGAATACAGCCGGTTAGGACCGGAGCAGAGACAAGAGATGTACCAAAAACAACAGGAGTGGAAACAGAGAAACCAGAGCCAGCAGCAGAATTAGAACGGCCAATATTAACCCTATTAGCAAATAAAACCATTGAGCAGGACGGGGAGTTGAAGGCCATGCTCGGTGGTGAACTATATGTTGTTGATACTGGACCTCCGACACGGAATTAGAGCACCTATCGGTCCTTGAGGAAATCTTGTTAAGACTTGCTCAATCAGGATTGAAAGTGAGCTTGAAAAAGTGCGAGATGGGACAGTATAGACTAACATTTCTTGGTTTTGATATCACCCCAGAGGGGAAGACTGTCCCTAGAGAATATTTAGATGGTATTGCTGCTAGCTCGCCCCCGGGAACTCTAGGGGAGTTAGCGTCCTTTTTAGGGAAAGGGGAAGAGGTTTCTAATCACACTCCTGGTTATGCACTCTGTTCGGCTCCCCTACATAAATGGAAAGGTTGGTTCCTCAAAAAGGGTTGTACTGAGGCTTTCTCTATGCCCACTGAAATGGTGGAAGCCTGGCACGAGTTGAGAAGGGTTGTGCTGACTGCTAAGCATAAAAAATAATAATAATAATAAAAAAAAATAAAAAAAAATAAAAACGTGCTTGTTCCTGTCAAAAGCTTATTTGGACACCGACCTCAAGTACGGCGAGGAAGAGAGGGCGTTAGCACTCCTTTTCCCCCACTCCCCGCTCTTAAGATCATGAATATGGGCATTTATCCTGAAACGGGGAAATAAGGTGGTAAGGTCCCGTTCAGGTTACATAAAGGGTTCGGCCCAGACGTCAGAAGTGTGTTCGATTCTGGAAGGAATTATGGCCTCAAACAAAACCAAATGCAAAGCCTTGATGATAGTTACAGACTATTGTTTCAGAGGTGGAAATAAGGAGCTAGATGTATGGGATGGTCGGGGCTATATCAATGTCAAGGGTCAAGAGTTGGCTCAGGGCAATCTTTGGCGACTCATTTTATTTTAAAATTCAGCCCAATACTGAGGATGACACATTCACTGCAAATGGCAACTGTGAGGTGGATGCGTTGGCTCAGGATCGGTCTGACAGGTTTAAGATACAGCATGTTGCGGTATTGACTCCTGCCGAGTGGCAGGAGGAAGGAGGGACCATAGCGGTTCCAGAGAGTGAGGAATGGAATCTCCTTACTCAGGTCCACACAGGACTAGGGCATGTGGGTGCCCGGCGTGTAAAAATATTTCTTGATGAGAATAATATCAGAACAAAGTCTCCCATTAAAACAGTCCCAAAAGATCAAAAAGGCTTGCGAGAGGTGCGCGGCTTTGGGAGGTTTTAAGAAAACCCGTACGGTAGACCGGGTTATTGTTTGCGAAGAAATAGGTAAACATTTCAGTGCAGATATAGCCGGACCGTTGTGCGAGAGAACTAAGGCAGGTAACAGGTATTTTCTGGTAACGGCAGACAACAGATCTAGTTGGAGACAAGGACCGGACGTCCATAAAGGGAGTGGTTTGTATGCGACCATCGGTCGAGGATCTGGGTCCACTGCCGGGAGCAATTCCCAGGACCAGGGTGACTATAGTTGAACCTGCACGGGTCAGATCCTCGGCTTTGGCGTGGTTTGCAAAACTGCGGTCTGGGGCTCCATTTGTTTATTTATAGTTAAAATAATGTCGGTCCTGTCTCTGGTCTGCAGGTGACGAGAGAGGGATGGAGCCGGAGGTGACGGAGGTTAGCGTCCTAGAGGATGCCCTCACCCCGGTTTCGGCGTCACCTGACACTAAAAGACTGAGTTGGAAGCACAAGGTTCGAAAGAATACGGGTGCAATATTTAGTTGCATGCCGTTAGCTTTCCTGACCTGATCGTTGTTTTTGTGGTCTAAAACAAATAGACAAAAATGACCTAAAAACAGCGTGTGATTTATTCTGTGCAATTAATGCTACCGGCTTTCAGCTAAATGGTTCCGATTGTGACTCAAATTGGTGGACTGTTTCCCAACTTAGATTTTGGGATAACATGGCATACAATTGGAAGACACACCGTACCATGTTAAATGAAACTCACTTGATTCAGTTGTTCTCCTACAGGGAAAAGGCACCGACACGAAATGTGACGTGTGCTTGGTTCATCACACGAAACAAGTGGATGATTCCCAGTGGGAGTGATTATGCGGACTGGACAAAGTGGACATGGATAGCAAATTGCACTTTTAGGCAGAGTAAGGGGATCTGGGTTACGGGGGAAATGGACCTAGTAAGTCGAGAGTCTGAGTGGCAAAATTATACAGCCGCACGAGACTTGACGACCTTTGAGTTCTATCCCCGAAATCCAGACGGACACCGTTTGCAATTAGTACATTTTTTATTTGGTGCCAATGTAAATTTTGATCCGGAACCGGTAGAGAAAATGCAGGTGCCCGAGAGGCTCCACCATATAATAATGGCAGGAGAAATTACGTAAAATTTGTGTTCTGTGGACCCAGGTGAGGGCAAGGTTGAATGTCACCGGCCTTATACCACTGATAAATGGTTTAACTGGACGTTGTTCAAAACCTCTATTGATTATCATCTGTCCAGTTACCCACCTGGGTTGCCATGGTTGAAAATGTTAAATTTGCCCTTGATTTTAATAGGCCTGTTTATACTGCTTACAAACAGCAGGTTTACTGGGGACATTGTTAAAAGGGTTGCAACACATATTCAGGGGTTTAGGGAAGTTGCTATGTTGCACTCTCCGAGAGTAAGAAGAAAAAAAATAAAGAAGTAACTAAAGAGGGCGAGTTTGCCTGTGAGGTGTGATGCTGTGCCATATGTATATATATATATATACATGGGGCAGCATCATTAAGAGACACTTCAAGCAAATTACTGCACTTGGTGGTGACTGATAGAAGAATCATAGGCGACCATGAACGGTGACCACTCAACCACATTTGACTATGACACAGCTGCGATGACCCAAGACACGGGGAATGCGCTGGTGAGTGTGGTTTCCTGTTCAAAGAGAGCTTTCGAGTGCTATTCTGGTAGACTCATTGTGTGGCACGGTAACTATTGCCTGTGCCCTGATGAGTTAATCATTATGGCCTTAATACTGTTTACGGTAGTTCTGCCTAAGAAACGATGCGATCGTGTACACTTTGGGCTATTGCTATTTCTGGGGTGTTGTTTGACAATCCTCAGAATGATAATGTGTGAACGATCACTCGGTCTGGGGCTTATTTGGGTTGGTATGGGAAGTCTAGACACCCATCTTAAATGGTGGACACCAACTTTGTATGTCATAGCCCTGTGCATGCTGGTGGGACAAATGGTGCATGTATATTTCCATTGTGTTGCCTGGCTGCTGGCTATGATGGTGGGCGAGGCCCTGCTTATGGATGCACTACTGGCTTACCTAGCCGTGCTGGTGTTATCTCTAAGACCGGGGCCTCGTAAGAGGGAAATGGTGCGGGCCACTGTCGTATATTGGTTAATAACAGCACTAATGATAGTACTCAAGATTCTGAGCCTTTTTGATCTGATTTCTGCTCTTATCCCCCTGCTAACAGAGGGCTTAGTTTTAGCCTTTTTAAAAGGGAGGCAGACCAGAGTCGGAAAGGTGATCATGTGCAGCCATGACAGGATTGTGGCCCGTGACCAAGCTCATGGATAATAAAAATTAAAAGAATTATGATATACATATAAACTATATATGTATCAAATAAAAAAAATAAAAAACATTATACGGTAATAGAATAAAATAGATTATCATTTGTTTCCTGTTACAGGGTCCAGCAGTTCGGGAGTTAACTCTTTTGACTCCGGACTCAGACTCAGTCATTTGGGTCATGTCAAGTCCAAACCCAAGTCCAAACCCAAGTCCAAACCCAAGTCCAAACCCAAGTCCTAACCCAAGTCCTAACCCGAATCCTGGCCAACATTCAATTGAGGAAGATATTGTAAGCAGGAGGACCCCAATTCCGGTCCCGGCTGAACCCATGATTTTATATACCCCTGATGGGGTTCCCTTTCCGAAAGTCAGTTGAAAGAGGGCCCGCGGGTATGGCTGAAAGCAGCTTGGAGGAGTGTAGGTGAAATTCCCCCAGGGTCTGTGATGTTCCATCCCAAGGGTCATGAGGTGAATGGATAGCGGGCTCAACCTTGTGGGCACAACATTCATACGAACCCCGCTTTCGGGACGATGGTGAGTGGGACATGCCACAGGGAGCTGCACCTGTCACTGTCGTGATTTATGACCATCCAGAAGGGCCCTGGTGCATGCTGTGGCGTACTCCCCAGGATCAGGAAGCTGAGATGATGTGCTTGGTGGCCCTGACTCCTCGCCTGGAAACCCAGTTCCATGTGAGGAAGCTTTGTGGAGTTACCTTCCTGGGGCATCCGGAGGGGCCTGACTACAACGTGGAGAGGTCCAGGGACGGGGCCGAGGTTCTGCCAAGGCCAAGAGAGGGTGTCATGGTTGGGCTAAGATATGGCCTTGTCATTCCGCGGCCTTTGTTGACCCCGCGGCAGCTGGGTGACCTTGCCAAGCAACGCGCTCTGCTGAAGAAGAGGAACAAGCGCGGGGGGCGTCAACGTAGGCGTTGGAACGCCAATCAACTCACTGTTGCTGTGGACACTAACTCTGCTCCTTGATGCCAGCCGTCACACCACAGCCACAACTTCCTCTTTCGCAATGACTTGCTAAAAACTGTACTTTTCGCTCACATGACCTAAATGGCCATGGCAACAGCTGAAATGTTTTAACTGGTAGAAGGAAAAACCATATTAGGTTTTTCCTATTGAAATAATCTAACCAGCGCCATATAAGGTTTAGCTACTGAAATGATCTAACCCGGAGGGAGGCGATCCCATATTTGGTGTGTCGGATGGAGCCAAAATTGTATAAATACTGCTGTATATCTCTGTTCTGGGGGGGTTTGGTAGAGAAGCTTGTGTGAGGTGTTACTTGTTTGTGCCTTTTACTGGGCGACGGACATAGCCTTGCGCGGAACTTCTCCCATTTGTAGCTCTCTCTGATTAGTTCCTTTTGGCGGCCACACTGCAACGAGGTTGCGGGGAGCGATAGTGAATTCTGCTGTATTCGACTGGGACCTTGGCATTGCCCATAATCTGGTTGAATAAACAGAGAATTTTGTCAGCTCCTAGCATTACCGATTGCTTGGACGCCTAATCTTAGGTAGCCTTTAGTTCGCAGGAATTGAGGAATATTATCCAGATTTAACATTCAAACAAGAATTCATGGCATTGCCCGTATCTTGGTTGAATTAAGTTGAATTTGGGGATATTTTTCTGCCTGTGCCAGGCACCTTAGATTTAGGAAATGAGGAGATAGAGCTTAGGGGTCTGTTGTCTGTCTTATCAGAAATTATGCCTTTTCATACATATATTTGTATTTTTGCTAAAAGCCTGTATTAGCTTGAGTGTTAAATAAAAACCCTTTTCTATGAGAGAAGTTTTGAGAGGATTTCTTCATACGAGCCGTTTGATCTTATCAGCGGACACTTGGGTGAGTGACAAAATATGCAACAGAGGTTACTATAAATAGAAATAGGCATTTTAGAGTGTGTTCTCAGTGCAGAGAGGTTAATAGTTTCACAGCTACATTTGGTCTGAAGACTTCTCGGCGCGCTATCTGGGGTGCAACGGCACTGCTACACTTATTAGGTTTAAATTCATAGGGTTTATAGGTTTTGCTGAAACTATCGAGGGTAGTAGAAATTAGGAGTGTTTTAATTTCTTCTATTTTCGTCAGGCCATTACAGCGTACACCAACGTCGAAGTCACATTTATCAACGCATCCTACACAGCTGATCCGAGCTTACACTTGGTCCCAGCGTTGATAAATGTCACGGCTGAAACGAGCGTCATTTAAATAACACGCCCCATAAATATTCTCAAAACGCCCCGATTTTACGACATGAAGACGAACCAGAATACGACCAAAGACATGAAAAGCCAATAACAAACAGCCCCCCCCCCGCCCCCCCCCCCCCGCTGGCCTCGCCGCACACGCACACGCCTCTCTCGCTCGCTCTCTCTCTCTCTCTCTCTCACACACACACACACACACACACACGCCCGTAGCGTATTGTCACGTAGGCTTGTAGCCTACATGAATGACATATTATGATACCAATCACATCGGCATGAATGGAATACTTTTGTAGATTAATGTATTTAACCCATACCGAGCAGTGCGCGTTCGAGTTACACTAAAATAAAGCCCTCATGTAGGCTATTCCCATTTCCCAGTGAGACTCGGACCGTCGGACGGGCGAGTCCCGTCCCGCTCCGCATTAATGAGAGATAGCCTGGAGAGAACATTAATGAATGAAGGCTGGTGTGTGTTGGACCATGGGTTAAATGTCTGATCTCCCGGTGGCCATGAAAATATAACAGCAGCGCCGCCTGTTAGACCGGTGCTCGCGCAGAAGAGTGCTCTCGCAGAAAGCGCCCGTATATTTTGAAAATAGCAGATCTACAAGCTCACAAGGCGTTGCTGGCTTGTGAGCTTGTAGATCTGCTATTTTCAATACAGACAGATCTACAATCTTATCTGAATGACTGTTAAAGCAGTTTGTTTAAATTACTTTATAAAATGTTATATTTTCACAGGGATTATTTATTAGTGTAGATATACAGATTTATGAGTGGATTAGGTGTCCAATGCCTCTCAGACAGTCAAACAATGCTGCTCCGCAGGTCTAGGATGGAATAAACGGGTGCAGCCAACGTCAACAACTGGTCCCGACCAGACGTGAGATCTCAGCGTACCGTAGGATAAAGCCCACGTCAGGATATATTGATAAATGCCGAAAATTGCGGTGATCTCGCCGTACGCCCATTATTTGGTCTACACCGCGTTGATAAATGAGGGCCACTAGGTGTATTTATTGACTTAAAAAAGGCCTTCGACACAATTAATCACTCTATACTGATTTCTAAATTGAATAAATATGGTGTGAGAGGGGTAGTATTAGAGTGGTTAATCAGTTATCTTGATAACAGGCAACAATACGTACAGTTGGAGGGCTATACATCGGAATGTAAGAGAATTGAATGCGGGGTCCCACAAGGATCGGTTTTGGGACCTAAACTTTTTATTTTATATATTAATGACATTTGTGAAGTTTCAAAGATAATGCAGTTTGTTTTGTTTGCAGACGACACAAATTTTTTTTGTTCAGGGGACAATTTAAGAAAGGTAGCAGAGAGCATTACAAATGAAATGGTGAAACTTAAAAGGTGGTTTAACAAAAATAAGTTATCTTTAAATTTGAAAAAAACGAAATTTATGATTTTTTCCAATCGGAAAAAGGATGAAATATTGCTTTCTATAGATGGCGTGAACATCGAAAGAGTGTATGAATTTAGGTTTCTTGGTGTTATATTAGACGACAAATTAACATGGAAAAATCATATAGCACATGTAAAAGCCAAAGTGGCTAAAAGTCTTTTTATTTTGAACAAGGTGAAATATGATTTAGATACGAGTATACTGAGAATGTTGTATTGTACACTGGTGTTACCATATTTTGTTTACTGCCTGGAAGTGTGGGGCAACACATATGAGAGTAACATCATTCCTTTGGTTAGATTACAAAAAAGAGCTTTAAGAATCATTTACAAAGAGGATTTTAGAGCACATACTAACAGACTTTTTATTTTATCAGGTTTGTTGAAAATAATGGATTTAATTGAGTTACGAACATTATTAATCGTGTACAAAGCGAAATACAAAGGGTTACCAAAACAGTTACAAAAGTTATTTAATTTGAACTCACAGGAAGAGGCCAACAGAAGAAGAGATGATTTTAAACATCTGTTTGCTCGAACAACATTAAAACAAATGTGTATCTCTGTTACAGGTATAAAATTATGGAATTCGCAGTGCAAGGAGTTGAAGAGTTGTACAACAGTGTTTCAGTTTAAGAGAGTGTTCAAAAGGGGGAAAATGATTAAGTATGAATTGGATGAGTAATTGTCATTTTCAGTTTTTTGGTCATTGTTGTCGTTGTTGTTTTTTAGTTTATTTGTTTGTTTTTTTAGTTCTGGTTAAATTTTCATTTGTATTTTTTTGATTGTCGGGGTGTGATTTTCTCGTGCCATTATTCTCTGTTCTCATTTCTTTGCTTCCGTTTAATTTTCTCCGTTTTTAGTTTTTGATTAATCATGGTGATGTACTGCTTGGTAGGACAGTTGACGATTTTAATGGTAGAAAGGGGCAGTTGTAAATAAGATTTATCTTCTAACTGCTCCTTTTCATTTATGGAATATGTAAAAAAAGAAAAGAAAAAGAAAAAAATATATATGTATGTGATCATGTAAACCATAAACCATAATTGAAATAAATAAAATGAAATGAAATGAAATGAAATGAAATGAAATGAAAAAAATGTCCCACCCAAAAGTCTAAAATCTAAAAACTAATAAATAAAAAATCTAAGAAATTCCATCAATTAATTAAAAAGAACACGCAATGAAAATAGCAGATCTACAAGCAGATCTACAAGCTTGCAGATATGCTATTTTAACTAGTTTGGATCCCGGGGAGACATCATACCTACCATTAGACTGTGAAGATGTTACAATCCCCCCCCCCCCCCAGTATATAGACAGTTTATTTTATTTTATTTTATTTTATTTTATTTTATTTTATTTTATTTATTTTACCAACACACGGATCTGCGGACACACGGATCTGCAGAAAGTATGAATCTCACCAACACACGGATCTGCAGACGCACGGATCTGCAGAAAGTTAAGTATGAATCTCACCAACACACGGATCTGCAGACACACAGATCTGCAGACACACGGATCTGCAGAAAGTATGAATCTCACCGACACACGGATCTGCAGACACACGGATCTGCAGACACACGGATCTGCAGAAAGTATGAATCTCACCGACACACGGATCTGCAGACACACGGATCTGCAGAAAGTATGAATCTCACCGACACACGGATCTGCAGACACACGGATCTGCAGAAAGTATGAATCTCACCGACACACGGATCTGCAGACACACGGATCTGCAGAAAGTATGAATCTCACCGACACATGGATCTGCAGACACACGGATCTGCAGAAAGTATGAATCTCACCGACACACGGATCTGCAGACACACGGATCTGCAGACACACGGATCTGCAGAAAGAATGAATCTCACCGACACACGGATCTGCAGAAAGTATGAATCTCAGCCACACACGGATCTGCAGAAAGTATGAATCTCACCAAGACACGGATCTGCAGAAAGTGAGAGTGAATCTCACCAACACTGTGTGAAACTTAGCACATGTATTTAAATGCGAACTTACAAGTTACAAGTAAGTTTGTGGATAGGAAAATACATTTGTAAAAATTCTCTTAAAAAGCGTGATGTTTGTCTCAAAATGATGTAACAGGAAAAAGGAATGTATGTGTGTGTTGGTCTACTCACAAATAAGATCCAACAATTCACACACAGAATAGATGATTTACAAATGATATTTTATGATAAATGCACACACAAGTATAATATTGTTTTGTAAAAATTACAAATTCAAATTTACAAAAGTCACAAATAAATAATTTGTGTTTGTAGATTGCAAAATACATTTGTAAATCATGGAAACACATTTGTAAATCAAAGAATATTTGTGCATCTTGGTATTGGATTCACAAATACTTTTGAGACAAATCTCTCCCCATATATTAGTACTAATCTAACAAGACTCAGGGCTCTTATTTTGCGTGTCCTATTTCCAGGTCTTAGAAGGTAAATAAGTAAGAACGCAAGTAATTAAGGGCACTATGCAGTATTTTTACACCTCGACTTGCCAAGACTCAGAGCTTAGCGCTAAGATGTCCTCAAGATCACATCTTAAGAGCAAAGGCATTCCCTCTAACAAACGCAAAGACGCACAAAAATACCTGATCTACAAGCATACAACGTGTCACGCAGCAAATATATTTATAAACACAATATTGTCCTTATACAAACATGCCGGCATGGATGTCAGGCTTTATAGTGATTAACATACGCATATTCAATGTGAAGAAAGACAGTACAGGGAAATAACATTTTCTATTAAAGGCCTTTAATAGACCATTCACACCATGAATTTAAAAAAATATATTTTATATAAATATTGGCCCTTAATACATTTTATACAGGTTTAAGCCTACAAAAATACCCAGATCCTTTTTTTCTTGATAATCTGTCTGTCTGTCATTCCAAGTCTTTTCAGCTGCCATACCAAAACGTCCTCCTTTGGGCAGAGGGGCGCTACTGAGGAAGTTTGTCTGTCATATGCCTTAAGCTGTAAGGCATATGACAAAGCTTACAAAGTTTCCATTGTGGTCCTTGTAGGTGTGCTTCCTCTAGACGCTTTCATGAGCAGTGGGTGCTCAGACACAGGAACGACTAGTTAGAAAACGCTGCCACACCAAGGTGGAAGTGGCGGCACTCCAAAATAAGAGAATACAAATGTTCAGTTGTTTATTCTTTATTTGGGGCTAATGTGTTTCAGCACCAGCTTTTCCTCAGAGCAAAAAGAAGCTATTCAATGTATGTGAATTTAAAAAAAAGCAGGAGTTGGCTTCTAATTATTTCACATGTTAGAGTTGCTGGTTAGTCTCCCTAATTTCCCAACCAAAGAGACACAAATGTTAGCTGGCGGGTGTTAGTTATGTTTTCCTACAAAGCAACCAAAGGTATGGCACCTCCATATCTTCAAAGCCTGATCCAACCCTACAACTCCTCCTGCTCTCTCAGATAAGCTAACACAGGGAAGCTGTAAGAACCTTTCCCTGAAACATCCAGGACAACGCTCCACACGTGCCAGACTCTTCTCCCTTCTGGCTCCCAAACTGTGGAACAAACTCCCCATTGCAATTAGAACTGCAGACTCACTCCCAATCTTCCGCCGTAATCTGAAGACTCACCTCTTCAGACTCTACCTTAACTCGTATCACTTGCCGTAGAACTTGGCCTAGCCTCGACGACCTTGCAGGCTTATGCAAAGGCTAAAATGTCATTTAGATAGCATTTTATGTAGACAGATGCCAGGTCATTTGTAGACCTGGCAATGGCATCCTATTGTGTGTAAAGTATCAATGTACAGATTATTGATTTGTTGGATATTCTACTGTTTATACTGAGATATGTTCTTGGATTACCTATGATCCTAGATTGGTATTGCTATGCATTTGATGTATTATCTTGTGTTTTCATTGCTTACTGTAAATCGCTCTGGATTAAGAGCGTCTGCTAAATGCCTAAATTGTAAATTGTATGTAACTACAGCTACTGAATGATAAGTAAAAGTTCTTTCTACTGGTGATTTCCACAGAGCACCACAGGGAGCGGTCTAAAGTATCTAGAGATACTATGGCCTACAAAATATATTCAACGTTGCCAGAGGAACAGCGGGAGATGGACGAGGGACGTGGACTGTTTGATGCAAGGATGCAACCTGTAGTAAAGTTGTACAGGATAGGTATGTACTGTGTTTTTTTTATTTATTTACTGCTGTTTTTAACCTGGAGTAAATTTGTACAGGATAGATATTTTTAAGCCTGATTGCCAGTGATATCGATCACAATATTTCTGTTACTCAAAATAACAAGCAGATTTATATTAAACTAGAAAAAGTGCTCCTCGGGGCACAGGTCTCCGCCAGGTTAGGTACGTTATTGTGGCCTCCTGGTGGCGCTATAATAGGCCAATGTGAAAAGGGTGCCATTTATTCTTAGGCCTTTCACGGCAATCGGACACTGCATTCAGGATTTGAGGCATTTTGTTCCAAAAATGTGTTTTGCTAAATTAGACCTGCTGGTTTGGCTATAACAGGCCAGTGTGAAAAGGGTGGCATTTGTTCCTCGGCCGAGTGGGAATGTGCGTGTGAAATTTCACAGAAATTGCAAGCTGCGTGCATAATTTGGGGCATTTTGTTCAAAACGGACCAATCCTGCAAACTTTGGAAGCCAACCTTAGCCAATCAGGATGGAATATGGGAAATCGGACAGATCCGTGTTGATCACATGACTATAGAGATACTTTGTACCAATTTGCGTTTGGATAAAATCTGTAGGAGTAATGTCAAAAATGGGTTTTGCACAAATCGGCCTCCTGGTGGCGCTATAACAGGCCCATGTGAAAGATTTGGGGCAGAGGATCTGAATTGGCATCCAGGGAGTGTGTTTGCACAGTTTCGCAGCCACCTGGCCAACGGTACCGGAGATTAGCTGCTAACGGACGGACAGGACACACACACAGACGGACGGACGGAGGGTAAAACATACTCACTCTCGCCATGCCTTTCGGCCTGGCGGAGACAATAACTTGATATGGAGCTGAGTGGAGAAATTACTGCGTTCAAAACTAAATGGTGCCGAAGTGCGTCAGTGTTTGTACTAAAAAACACTTCCCACGGTTGGCAGATATGGGACTTTTATATGGGGCATGGGGTTTTATATTTGCAATAAAAAAACACTGCTTGCTAGATTTTTTTACATTTTGAGATTAGATTATTCTGTTCGAAATTGTGCAGGAAACAGGTATTTATTTCCTTGTTTGATATCCTTATTAATGTGATATCAAAGTCCTTATTATTTAAATTCTTATACATGTCACCTTAAGTCCTTATTGTATTACTTCTAGACCAGTGTGTGGAGTCCAGTCTGCAGGTGAAGATGAGTTCTCCATCCAGGACTGTTTCTATTAAACAGGAGCCTGAAGACCACCTTAAACAAGAACCTGAAGACCAGCTTAAACAAGAACCTGAAGATCACCTTAAACAAGAACCTGAAGATCACCTTAAACAAGAACCTGAAGACCACCTGGAACTCGGTAAATTTCAAGCTCTCTCTTTTTCTTTTTTATTCTGTGCTGTTGTGGAGCTATCACCAAGGGTGAAAGTGTGCCGGTAATAAGGGTGTAAAGATTACACCTACATCGATGTGTGGAACCCTGGATCTAAATCTACCATGAATCGGACAATGGTTTGGTTATAAAAGGTATTAATCACAAAAAGAGCAGAGCTTTCACCAGTGTGCCGACTTTATTTTCCTTTTGTTGAATTGTTTTTTGTCCTGCATTTGGGACACTGAAGTGGATGTGTGTGCACTAGCTTTTCATAAAACAAAGGAAACACTGCATGGAAGTGTTTTTAGTTCAAAATGTTAATGGTGCATCATTGTATCTTTTTTCCTAGACTTCCTGCTCCTCCCTGTGTGTAAAGAGGAGGTTTCCCCTGAACAGCAGGAGAGGAGCTCCAGTCTGGTCCAGGAGGAACCGATACCTCCACAGATTAAAGAGGAACAGGAGGAGCTACTTCAAAGACAAGAGGAGGCTGATGGGTCAATATTGACACTACTAGCAGTGGAAAGTGATGATGATGGTGAAAACAGAGAGACAGAGCCTGTAGCCAGCACCTCAACTCAACGTATGAAAACACTAAATTATGTAGAGGACTGTGGAACATCACAACCAACTAGTGATGACCAGCTCCTCTCTTCACGCTGTTCTGAATCTGACACTGAAGACAGTGATGATTGGGAGAAGACCAGGGACGGTCAGTCAGCTTTAAACACTCTGAAATCACACAAGACACAAAATGTGGAGAAACAAATATTGTCTTTGAGCCACAAGTTGTCCCAGGACCTGAAATCATCAAAACAAACTCACTCCATGAGAAGTCACACAGGGTTTGCTTGTACAGTTTGTGAAAAAAGGTTCAGTCAGAGTAATAATCTGCAAAGGCACATGAGGACTCATACAGGGGAAAAGCCCTTTGCTTGTATAGTTTGTGAAGTAAGTTTCAGTCGAAGAGAGGCTCTAAAAGGACACATGGAGATTCATACAGGCGAACAGTCCTTTGTTTGTACAGAATGTGGTAAAGTTTGTAGTCAAAGAGGTAATCTAAAAACACACATGAGGACTCATACAGGGGAAAAGCCCTTTGCTTGTAAAGTTTGTGAACACAGTTTCAGTGATTGTGGTTCTCTATCAAAACACATGAGGACTCATACAGGTGAAAAGCCCTTTGCTTGTAAAGTTTGTGAAAGAAGTTTCAGTCAGAGATATAGTCTAAAAACACACATGAGGATTCATACAGGTGAAAAGCCCTTTGCTTGTAAAGTTTGTGATCAAACTTTCCGTCATAGTGAGAGTCTAAAAATACACATGAGGACTCATACAAGCGAAAAGCCCTTTGCTTGTACAATTTGTGGTAAAGACTGTGTCAAAACAGGTCTTTTAAAACAACACATGAGGACTCATACAGGCAAAAAGTCCTTTGTCTGTACAGAATGTGAAAAAAGTTTCAGTAAGAGTTTTGATCTAACAAAACACATGAGGACTCATACAGGTGAAAAGCCCTTTGCTTGTAAAGTTTGTGAAAAAAGTTTCCGTCAGAGAGGTCATCTAAGAAGACACATGGGGATTCATACAGGTGAAAAGCCCTTTGCTTGTAAAGTTTGTGAACAAACTTTCAGTCATAATACGACTCTGAAGACACACATGAGGACTCATACAGGTGAAAAGCCCTTTGCTTGTAAAATGTGTGAACAAACTTTCAGTCATTATACGAATCTGAAGACACACATGAGGACTCATACAGGTGAAAAGCCCTTTGCTTGTAAAGTTTGTGAACAAACTTTCAGTCATTATACGAATCTGAAGACACACATGAGGACTCATACAGGTGAAAAGCCCTTTGCTTGTAAAATTTGTGAACGAACTTTCAGTCAAAGTGCGAATCTAAGAAAACACATGAGGACTCATACAGGTAAAAACAAAAGTAATTAGTTGAAGTTGGTGTCAAAATGCACATGGGAAGATAATGAGGATTCATTCAGGGGAGAGATGAACCATAACAACAAGACACTCTCTGAGTTGACATGTGATGTAATACCATTCATTCAGTTTAATCCAGGATAACAATGACAAGTCATAGATACCAAAGCACAGCAATCACATCGACTGACAATATCAACATGACCGAATAAAATAAACTACTGTAGCCTGGTAAACCCTCCCTCCGGAAATCTCATTTTCATTTGATTTCAGGAAGGAGTCTGGCCTGATCGCCCATTCTGCAATATTGGCTGTGGGCTGGAGTTGGGCGGGAGTAATACCGTTGACTGACAACCCCTTCAGCCAATGATCGTTATTCCCCTTCAGCCAATTGCAGTGCATTTTTACCACCTCCAGACTAATGTGAAGAAACGGGACTTTTGAGATGGCCATGCCCAAAATAGGTTGCTTTATTCGGATACATGCGTGTCACTTCCCGCCCCTCCAGGTTCTCTAAATTTTTTTTTTTAAATAGGCTCTGTCATGATTAATTGACCACATATATGAAGTTAAACAACTACATTCTATCCAAACGATATCTTATAAGTAAATTCCGTGCCTCAAAAAAGAAGTTTGAAAGCGCTATAAAACTGAAAGTAAGAAGTGAAGGCACTCGCACAAACAACAATGGCTGCCGTTCGTCTTTTGTCGGCTGCACTCAGGCTGCACTCGGCTTCCTTCGGGCTCACTCGAACTCGCCACCTGATTGGCCAACGTAAGCTGTCAATCACAGAACGATGAGCGACGACGCATTGGTAATGCACTAGAAACGCCCATACAAGCCTTCATGCCAGACTCACTCTTTAAATCAAATGGAAATGAGATTTCCGGAGGGAGGGTTTACCAGGCTAGTGTTTTTGTAAAGTCAAAGATCTCTTTTTAAACCTGGGGGGAAATGTTTATGATTTATTTGTTTGATTTAATAAAGGTTTCACCACAAGAGGTGTTCTATTTGTGCTGCATCATTACAGAAATGTACTCACAATGTGTGATTTTACTTATTACTCCATAACTGCTGTGAACAGTACAGCAACAATCACTGCTTCATTTTTAGAGCCCGACTGATGTCCAATTTTTTTAGTCCGATGCCAATACAATTTCAAAGTGTGACCGATGTTTTGACCGATATTGTCAGAAAATGTTTATTGAAGTTGATGATGAATTTAAACAAAGCAAGCCAATAAATGCATATAAATGTAAATAATGTTCTGATGGATGAATGCCAAAAGCATAAACATATTATCGTTGCTGTCGGACAGAAACCTTGTTCTCCATATTTCAACTTTTTCTATGAATTAATTTAACACAAATGAATGCCCCACTTCTTCATACAAGAGCGTTGCTCTAAAGTAGTGGGAAGAGCATATCCACAAGCTCGCGGGAACCTAATAGACGATATATAGCTTATATGGTTCCGTATCAGTATATCAGTCAATTTTAGCAGATTCCATTCCAATTGGCTACTATGACTATTGCCTATGCATTTCACGTGCCTGGGTAACAGGTGAACACAATTAACTTAAACAAGGACGATATTGAGGGTTTGTGGTAATAGTGGGCGTGGCCATTCTTCCAACGTTTTTTTTGGTGCAAAACTAATGCTTGCAATTAGGGATGTTCGAAATTGTGTCTCATATCGGAACCGCTGCTGGTCGTGAAATTATTGGCTTAGGAATGCGACAAAAGAAGAAATATCCATGAATTCAAGTCTCCATGGGGTGAGTAATCGATAGAAAATACATTATTTTTTGGGTGAACTATCCCTTTAAATACTCAACAGCGCCACCCCAGGGTCACATAAACCCAAGGAACACATTTGAAGTTTTTCACCCATTTGGCTCCTACAGCCTATAAAGTGAACTGCAAAGCATGTTGGTGAATGGTGCCAACGCACAGTGCATGGTATGTAGGATCAAGAAAACTGGCAGAAAAAGACTTGTACTCTACAAAAGCATTTGAGGAAGACTCCTTAGACAGACTGAGAACATATATGTTTATTTAATTTTAACATGCTCATAAAGTGATTTGTGCTCATGGTGAAAGGTGCAAAAAAACAGTTAACAATTTGGTCATAGGACCTTCGTCAGTGCAGGTCTGTCAGATCAGACAGCATGCCCAGAAGAGCAACAGTAACGTCAGAAACATAGAACATCCCTCACAGGTCTTTTTAGCCACCCCAAGCATCTCTTGAGACTGATATGGTATTTTACATCTTGTTCTTGAGTCTGATTAATAATCACATTTCCGTTAAATATTTACTGGCAAAGGCTACCATCCACCACCAGAACTATGTTCATATGAGGTAGGTTAAAACTTCAAAATGATGTCTATAAGAACTTTGTTTATATGAGGTAGGTTAAAACTACACAATGATTTCAATAAGAACTGTCTCTGGGTGGTCTCAGAATGTCCGCTGGTCACCTCAGCACACCTGGATGTCTTTACTGTCCGACGTTTGTTCAATGGGAACACATGTTGGCTGAGGAGGTTTTTTTTACAAAGACCTTTGTCCCCTTCTAGTGACCATGCATAAGCACAAACTGTCAATATGTTCAAATGTCTGATATCAACTGACATATCCACGCTAGATGTACACAAACTTGCTGCAGAGGTCGGAGACAGAGCAAGCCACACAGTTGTGATTCTTTCAGATTACTGAGCGGGGGAGGGGGAGGGTAATCACCTCAGTTGGGTTGGCAGTAAGTAGTCAGCCTTGCAGAGCCATACTGTTTCTGTAGTGTGAGGCGAGTTGATATTACAAGTACAATCCCTGGACATCACACGTCACACTTACCCTCAACCATTATGATGGTCTTTGGTATGACCCGGTCGTGGATTCGAACCTCAACCTCCCAATCTCAAGGTGGACACTGTAACCACAAGGCCACTGAGCTGGTGTATTTTTGGATTGGTCATAAGAAGAACATTTGGATGAGGAATGGTAAATAATTGTAGTATGTACAGTATCTGCCTTAAGGCTCCGTGTCCACTGGGGCTTTTTTTCTCCACTGCAAACGGCGGGGCGCTCGCCTGGTAGCGCCTCCAGGCGCCCGAGTTGAAAATATTTTATCTTTTGTCAGGCAGAGGAAAGCGCCTTGTGTGCATGAGGGAGCGCAAGGTAAATGCCCAGCGCAGCACCAAGCTGTCGGAGTTTCAAAAAACGTGACGCTCCTGTTATAAACAATTAAACACATGCACTGCCATCAGGAAAAAATCGGTGGAGTTGGGCAAAGCATGATGTGATTGGTTTACTAATGTTCTTTAAATAAACCTATATTTAATGAATCAATATAAATATAGCGCCCATGTGAAGAACAACTCTGAGCATACAATATAATGAAATTATTATATGATATATTTTTTTTTTAAATAGGCTACTTGTTGTTCTATTTAGGCTTTTGGTAAAAGTAACTAAAAAGTAATATGTTATATATATTACTTTTGCTCAGACAGTAAAAATAACACATTACTTTAAAATGAAGGTAAGAAATATGTAATGTAATTACAAATATAAAAGTAACTTGCCCAAGACTGCTGGCAACAACTGTGAAGGACGAAACATTACACAACTATTTATGTCAACATGGCTGCCATTGATACATCTTTATTGTCCTACTGTAATGACAAAGTCTAAACCACTTGAACCCCAGCATCCATATTCTGAGGCGTACAGTAGCCAAAAATAGCCGATCTACAAGCTCACAATGCGCTCTATTTTGACACATTGTGAGCTTGTAGATCGGCTAATTTTGGCAAAGAGATTTAGTGTAGACAGACTGTACTTGGAACACCTTTTCTATCTATCTATCTATCTATCTATCTATCTATCTATCTAACATTTATTCAGTGACAGTTACACACACCCTCCACCAGGTGGCGAAATGCTTTAAGGCAACAGTGGATACTTTATTACGCATGCGTGAAACACGTTACCCCGGAACCAGAAGTAGGAGCGTGTGTTTTTCCCTTTTTCCACGGTGTTGTTGAACAAAGGAGGCGGTGAGAGAAATGTCTCGTCCAACGTGTCAAATAGAGTGTTTACGGCGGTCGATCAATGAACACATGACGTCGGTGGGAGAGGAGATATTGTGTGTTTTGGAGAAACAGCAGCTGAAGCTTCATGTCAGAGTGTTTGTGTTGGAGCGCCTCAGTGCGGCCGCAGAGTGGACGTGCAACCTCTTCCAGAGAGAGATGGAGACACTAGAAACTCTGCTGGACACACAAAACAAACTGCTGGACGTTGATGTTGATATGGACATCCATCCTAAAACTGCAGGTTGGTAAACACATGACGTCCAACACCAGCCTAGCTACACGGAGTAGCTGTAGAATACAACTCTCGTAGACGTATTTATGATTCTGATTTCAATCTACGAGAGTTGTAGGGTTCACCCAGCACTATACCCCGTAGACACGCCAAACATGTACACATTGAAAATAAAGGTGCTTACCCCCACACCCTCAATGTTAACTCTCGGTACGGGGTAGTAGTTTAATGTAATAATCCATATCTTTCAATAAAGAAGTGTTTTAATGCCGTCTATGGCCGATTCTGTCGGAAGTTCCCAATGGGCGGTATTGATGCACCCATCTGGTGAAACCCGGAATTACACTCAATGTAAACAGGAAGTAAACGAGGGTGAAAAAATGGCGTTCGGCCACAGACGGCATTAAAACACTTCTTTATTGAAATATATGGATTATTACATTAAACTACTACCCCGTAGCGAGAGTTAACATTTGGGGCGTGGGGGTATAGCACCTTTATTTTCAATTTGTACATGTTTGGAGTGTCTACGGGGTATAGTGCTGAAAGTCCCTGTGTCCATGGGGGGTAAACCCTACAACTCTCGTAGATTGAAAACGTCAGAATCATAAATACGTCTATACGAGAGTTGTATTCTACAGCTATACACGGAGCTACATGTAGCTACAGACTGTAGCTTAGCTAAGCTACTTTAGCTACATGTAACTAAGATACTTTAGCTACATGTAGCTAAGCTACTTAGCTACATGTAGCTAAGATACTTTAGCTCCTACATGTGGCGTCAGCTTAGCTACTGAACTACATGTCCCAGTAGCTTGTGTGTAGTTTCCCTGCGTGTTTGCTTTTCCACTGGTTTGGCATCGTTTTCACCATCTAGATCAGTGGTTCTCAACCTTTTCAGGCCGTGACCCCCCAAAATAATCATATTTGAACTGGGGACCCCCGACCTGACAAGCAAATTATTATGAAAATAATAACGCATTGCGAGGCGTTGTGAGCTTGTGGATCAGCTATTTTCAAGATATTTCCCTCTTATATTATTTAACAATTTGGCCAATGTTTGGCCAGTTTTAATAGTATATAGTTTTGATTACTTTTGATGCAGTACTTGTATTTTTATGTAATTTCATTGTATATATTTTATTTTTAGGTATTAATCATTTTATTCATCACTTTACCATGATCTGGGGACCCCCCTAAAATCATGTGGGGACCCTGATCCAGTGGTTTAGAACCACTGGTCCTAGATCAGTTGTCCATTTAATAGTATATAGTTTAGTATATAGTTTAGTTTATGCTAGCGTTTGGGTTTCCCTGTGATCCTAGTTTACAGAGGCACTACACTGCTGTGATATTGCTAGACCCAAGGGTGGTCTTTTCCCACAAAAATTCACACCCTACGTGATGCCCGGTGCTTGGACCCGGTTCGGTGCCCCCCGGGACGGTTTTGTGAACGGGGATCAATCAGCGCGGATTATCGGATTCAACGATAATACATATTTTATTTTGTATTATTTATGAATGTAGAATATATTTTTACTATTTATTGTGTAGCAATAAAAGACTGAAAACACTGGCTTACAGTGGAATTATTGGCAACTAAAGAAATAGGAATTCAAGAAATAATGAAGACAAATACTGACAATGCCTATGAACATTGGCTTGCAGTTATTGCACATAGCCAAAATGCAATAATAATATTAGGCTTGTCATTGAGAAAGGAAAATAAAGTTGTCTTTTTGAGGAGAAGTGGAACCTTATAGTCACTTTAAGTTTAGCATGAGGGAGAGGCTCTACCCTCTTCAGGGAATTACTTGTTATGATATCTCTAGGCTACAGAAAACATTCATTTGGCTATTAACTGAGTGCTGCTACAACGTGTGCGAGAGAGTCTCCACACAACGGTGTCTAACCGAGAGTCCATGCAGATCACAGCTTTTTCTCTGTTGTTGGTGACAACTCCAGTGTGTCCCATGGACGCCACGACGGTGTCATGAATGCGTCCTTTCACAATATTGTACGCAGGCCTATGAGCATCTCTGACACTGTCTCTCTGCATTCTAAGTATGTGTTTACCTTGCTCATACACAGTTCACAGGTGGACCAGGGGGCTCTATGTGGTTAAAGTAAAGTGGCAGTTTGTGTTTTGATGGGGGCATGGAGATCCAAGAGGGTGGTCAGGGAGTTATTGTAAAAGTCCACAGCTTCACTGACGTTTGGGAAGTCTACAGAGGAGAGATGGTGGAGGTCCAATGTTATAGTATCTTGGTTTATGTTTTTGATGTTCCTGAAGCTGATTTGGCACTTAGGCTTGGTGTGGGGGTGGAAACGACAGCTCCATTGCAATGACCTTGTGATCAGACCAAGGGCCCAGCTTCCTGCTTTGAAATTGAGTCTATATAGGAAATAAAAGTTCATATGAATGGCCTAGGTTCGCTGTCTTACCCCTGCTGGTGTCTGGATTTTTTCTCCATTTCAAGTGGGTGGGTTTTTGACGAACTTGAGACTTGATTTTCTTACCTTAATAAACATAGTAATAAATATTATTAGTAATAAATACTATATTCTTCTAGTCGCCTGTCAATCATCGTCTCTGGGTAGCGCCTCCAAAAAAATTGACGGGTTATTTAGCTGGTTGTTTATAAACATTCTATAAATTTGTATCTATAAATAAGTCATGTTCTACCTAAATATAGACTTTTCTTTTTTTTAAGTGTTAGTTGGTGTGAATGAAGCTTAAATTGGAATTGGAATTAATTTGTGAGATTAGATCAAGACACACGCACACAGAGAGACCGACCCTCTTCTAGACGGCTTGCCCCTTCTAGGAACCTCGTCGTACAAAAAAAATGACACAATATACAAACACTGGTGTGATAAAACAAAACGATAAATAGGAGAATAAATCTCAACTAATGAGAAATACATTTTGAGTTATTGTGCTGATGCTGACTCTTCTCTTCTCCTTCTGTCTGTGTTTAAAGAGGAGAGGAGCCCCAGTCTGGACCAGGAGGAACCACAACCTCCACAACATGAGGAGAGGAGCCCCAGTCTGGTCCAGGAGGAACCACAACCTCCACAACATGAGGAGAGGAGCCCCAGTCTGGTCCAGGAGGAACCACAACCTCCACAGATGAAAGAGGAACATGAGGAGGAGGCTGATGTGTCAACATTGACATTACTACATAGGAAGACCAGACGTGACACTTTATCAGGTAAATAATGATCACTTTATTAGTACTGATCTAACAAGACTCAGGGCTCTTATTTTGCGTGTCCTATTTCCAGGTCTTAGAAGGTAAATAAGTAAGAACGCAAGTGATTAAGGGCACTATGCAGTATCTGGTATTTTACACCTCGACTTGCCAAGACTCAGAGCTTAGCGCTAAGATGTCCTCAAGATCACATCTTAAGAGCAAAGGCATTCCCTCTAACAAACGCAGAAATGCACAAACATACCTGATCTACAAGCATACAACGTGTCACGCAGCAAATATATTTATAAACACAATATTGTCCTTATACAAATATGCCGGCATGGATGTCAGGCTTTATAGTGATTAACATACACATATTCAGAGTGAAGAAAGACAGTACAGGGAAATAACATTTTCTATTAAAGGCCTTTTATAGACCATTCACGCCATGAATTAAAAAAAATATATTTTGTATAAATATTGGCCCTTAATACATTTTATACAGGTTTAAGCCTAAAAAAATACCCAGATCAGTTTTTATTCATTGTCTGTCTGTCATTCCATAATCTCTCAAGAACAGATTCTGCTCTCCGCTTGAATCTGTCGGGGGCGGGGTTTGTCATATCGCGTACGCACTGGCCTACAAGTGGGCATGCCTTCAGATCAGGAAGCAGGCCGCGCTTTACCCAATCAAATGTAGTGGGTGGGATTTACGTGTGTACCATTCCTTCCCCACTAGAAACAAACCGAAATTCATTTAACAATAGCGTCCTCGGAGCAGACAAAACCACAGAAAGATATTCACATTTTAACTTGCTCTTTCATCATAGAAACAAGTGGGCTTATAACCAAAACCATCCATGTTCTCTGGGAGAAGTGGTGTTAGTGTTCCGTGTAGAAATATTGTTAGTGGGAATGAAAACATCGCACCACCGGAAGTGAAAGGCTGAAGGCAGACCAAAAACACAGACCTAAGTGAAAGAGTAAAAAACAGCAGAGGGTTCTGTTTTTCCTTTTTTATTTGGCAATGGGTTCCCAGATTGGTCATTCCAAGCCTTTTCAGCTGCAATACCAAAACTTCCTCCTTTGGGCAGAGGGGCGCTACTGAGGAAGTTTGTCTGTCATATGCTTTAAGCTTTAAGGTATATGACAAAACTTACAGCTTGTTTCCATTGTGGTCCTTGTAGGTGTGCTTCCTTTAGACCAGGGGTCTTCAACAGGGGGTCCAGGACCCCTAGGGGGTCCTCAGAGCTACTATAGGGGGTCCACCAAATCTTTGTGTGATAGCATTTAGTTTTTCTACATTAACTACTTGAACCCTAGAATTCCTTTTCAGAGGGGAACATTAGCCAAAAATAGCAGTTCTACAAGCTCTCAGCGCCTCACGCTGCGAGGCGTTGAGAGCTTGTAGATCTGCTATTTTTTGGCAAAGAGGCTATAGGTGTAGAGGGGAAAAAGAGCAGACTAAGTAAAACAAGACTTTAATCTGAAATACAATTTTTTACAATATAGAGTAGGGGGTCCCTGCTTCATCTCTCTCTCAGCTAGGGGGTCCTTGGCCTGAAGACGTTGAAGACCCCTGCTCTAGACGCTTTCATGAGCAGTGGGTGCTCAGACACAGGAACGACTAGTTAGAAACGCTGCCACACCAAGGTGGAAGTGGCGGCACTCCAAAATAAGAGAATACAAATGCTCAGTTGTTCATTCTTTATTTGAGGCTAATGTGTTTCAGCACCAGCTTTTCCTCAGAGCAAAAAGAAGCTATTCAATGTATGTAAATTTAAAAAGGCAGTGTTTTCATTGCTTACTGTAAATCGCTCTGGATTAAGAGCGTCTGCTAAAATGCCTTAATTGTAAATTGTATGTAACTACAGCTACTGAATGATAAGTAAAAGTTCTTTCTACTGGTGATTTCCACAGAGCACCACAGGGAGCGGTCTAAAGTATCTAGAGATACTATGGCCTACAAAATATATTCAACGTTGCCAGAGGGAGGGGAACAGCGGGAGATGGACGAGGGACGTGGACTGTTTGATGCAAGGATGCAACCTGTAGTAAAGTTGTACAGGATAGGTATGTACTGTTTTTTTTATTTACTGCTTTTTTTAACCTGGAGTAAATTTGTACAGGATAGATATTTTAAGCCTGATTGCCAGTGATATCGATCACAATATTTCTGTTACTCAAAATAACAAGCGGATTTATGTTAAACTAGAAAAAGTGCTCATCGGGGCACAGGTCTCTGCCATGTTAGGTACTTTATTGTGGCCTCCTGGTGGCGCTATAATAGGCCAATGTGAAAAGGGTGCCATTTATTCTTAGGCCTTTCACGGCAATCGGACACTGCATTCATGATTTGAGGCATTTTGTTCCAAAAATGTGTTTTGCTAAATTAGACCTGCTGGTTGGCCTATAACAGGCCAATGTGAAAAGGGTGGCATTTGTTCCTCGGCCTAGTGGGAATATGCGTGTTAAAATTTCACGGAAATTGCAAGCTGCGTGCATAATTTGGGGCATTTTGTTCAAAACCGACCAATTCTGCAAACTTTGGAAGCCAATCTTAGCCAATCAGGATGGAATATGGCAAATCGGACAGATCCGTGTTGATCACATGACTATAGAGATACTGTGTACCAATTTGCGTGACGTTTGGATAAAATCTGTAGGAGTAATGTCAAAAATGGGGTTTGCACAAATCGGCCTCCTGGTGGCGCTATGTTAAAAATTTGGGGCAGAGGTTCTGAATTGGCATCCAGGGAGTGTGTGTACACAGTTTCGCAGCAACCGGCCCAACGGTGCCGGAGATTAGCTGCTAACGGACGGACAGGACACACGGACGGACGGACGGACAGACAGACAGGGGGTAAAACATACTCACTCGCCATGCCTTTCGGCCTGGTGGAGACAATAACTTGATATGGAGCTGAGTGGAGAAATGACTGCGTTCAAAACTAAATGGTGCTGAAGTGCGTCAGTGTTTGTACTCAAAAACACTTCCAAAGTTTGGCAGATATGGGACTTTTATATGGGGTATGGGGTTTTAAATTTGCAATAAAAAAATACTGCTTGCTAGATTTTTTAAAATTTTGAGATTAGATTATTCTGTTCAAAATTGTGCAGGAAACAGGTCTTTATTTCCTTGTTAATGTTTATAATTGTAAAATAAATATTCTGGTTCATAATATTAATGCATTTGACTGGTTCAGTTATAATACGATAAATATCTATTCATTGGATATTAACATAATAAGTATTGTGATATCAGTCCTTATTGTCCAGCATTAATTAACATACTGGTTAAAAGTAACGTGGCGTCACTGTTTAGTCTTTAAAACCAAACCCTCTGTTTCACAGGCATGCAAACTTGTAGCTTTTCGGCGAAAATCGACATTTTGAATCCAAATAGGTGATTTGTGTGGAGCGTGCAGATCCGTTAAGAAAATGTTTTGGGGGGTGGGGGGGTGTTGTATCGATTGTAAGGCTGCGTTGGTCACATTCATAGGCTGTAAAAGATTGGACATAACAAGGATGTTGTTTTGGACGGACTTCAAAATAAAACTTCCGTTGACTAATCATGATACTAATCAGTGGGAGTCTTATCTTGAAATCCCGCTTTAGGAAGTTGTAGCTGCAGCCTGCATTAGCTGACGGAACACAGTCAGCTGCATTAGCTGAGGGCCATTATTATTATGCAGTGTTGGGGAAGATGTTTGAATGGATAATAAGTTCATGACTCGCTCCGCTAGACGTTTTAACAACGTGAAAACCATGCACTGTGGACTAGGACCGTTCTTTTAGACCATCCATTGCAGTGGTGAGTGTGTTGTTATTTTACGTCGTGTCTCTGTGTGTGGCTACAAACTTGTGTGTGTGTTTGTCATACACGCACGCTCCCTCCACCTGGAGGTTCGATATCAGCGAGGCTTTGCCCAAATGTTACTGTATTCTTTGATTTTGAAACAGTGTATATTTAATGTTGTTATTTAACAGCCCCCTCAGGTAGGAGAGAATCGGGTAAGATGAGCCACTTTTCACTGAAGTTGTCCTGGAAGCAAGGCAAAATGAGATCTAAACATCTACCCTTATTTCAGGATGTCTTCTATCAATTGAAATTACTAGAGGGTCGGGGCGCTGCGCGCCCCTCCCCCCTAGCCGCTGCGCGGTGCTTTGTGTTTGTTGGTCTCTATAATATATAAAGCCATAATAGGAGATGTTCCCAATGGAGCTATGCCCAAATATGGAGTGTGTTGTCTGACCTCACTTGGGTCTCGTTGGGCGGTTATATAAAGCCATAATAGGAGATGTTCCCAATGGAGCTATGCCCAAATATGGAGTGTGTTGTCTGACCTCACTTGGGTCTCGTTGGGCGGTGGTCGGCGATGACGCTAAGGAACAACATGGCCGACTGTAATGTTGTGAGTTTGTGTTGGCCGCAATTAATTATGCTGCGAGGGGGCAGATGTGTGCTGAGCAGTATGAAGTGGCCTACAGACTGCGCGTAGTAATTCTGCACGTTGTGGCGTGTCTTGTTAGTGACATTGATATGTTGTTTTTGTGTTTAGTCCCACACAGTGGCAGGTTTTTTTGGGGGGTTTTGGGTTTAGAAATGTATATATATAGATAGATAGACTAGAGGGTCGGGGCGCTGCGCGCCCCTCCCCCCTAGCCGCTGCGTGGTGCTTTGTGTTTGTTGGTCTCTATAATATATAAAGCCATAATAGGAGATGTTCCCAATGGAGCTATGCCCAAATATGGAGTGTGTTGTCTGACCTCACTTGGGTCTCGTTGGGCGGTGGTCGGCGATGACGCTAAGGAACAACATGGCCGACTGTAATGTTGTGAGTTTGTGTTGGCCGCAATTAATTATGCTGCGAGGGGGCAGATGTGTGCTGAGCAGTATGAAGTGGCCTACAGACTGCGCGTAGTAATTCTGCACGTTGTGGCGTGTCTTGTTAGTGACATTGATATGTTGTTTTTGTGTTTGTGCACGTTGTGGCGTGTCTTGTTAGTGACATTGATATGTTGTTTTTGTGTTTAGTCCCACACAGTGGCAGGTTTTTTTTTGGGGTTTTGGGTTTAGAAATGTATATATAGATAGATAGATAGATATATTTTACATAAGTCGGCCTCCTGGTGGCGCTATAAAAGGTAGATGTGAAAGATGCAGGGGAAAGGTTTTTCCTTGACCTCTACAGAGTGCACATACAAAGTTTTACACAGATTGGTGCAGTTATAGGTGAAAACACAAATCGGACTGTTATAGCGCCACCATGAGGCTGATTAGAAAAATCTCAAGTGGAATTTCTTCCTCGGCATAGTGGGAATGTGGGTGCAAAGTTGCACGGAAAGTGCATGCTGTGTTCATAATTTGAGGCATTTTGGTCAAAACGGAGCAGTCCTGCAAACTTTGGAAGCCATTTTTAGTCAATCAGGATGGAATATGAAAAATCTGTTTTTTTAATGACTATAGAGATACTGTGTGTCGATTTGCGTGATGTTAGGACAAAATATGTAGGAGTACTGTGAGAAAATGTGTTTTGCAAAATGCGGCCTCCTGGTGGCACTATAACAGGGCCATGTGAAAGAAATGGGGCAGAGGTTCTGAATTGGCATCCAGGGAGTGTGTGTGCATCGTTTCGCTGCGGTCAAGCCAACGATGCGGGAGATTAGCTATCCACAGACGGACGGACAGGGCTAAAACATACTCTCGCGCCATGCCTTTCGGCCTGGCGGAGACAATAAAAAAGCTAAAGTAAAGGAAAAGACCTGTACTGCAACAAAAGTAGTCAACAAACTATACTATAAAACATTGGCCACATTGTCAAATAATATAAGAAAGAGGCAAAAATGTTGAAAATAGCCGATCTACAAGCTTACAACGCCTCTCAACGTGAGGCGTGGTGAGCTTGTAGATCTGCTATTTTCACAATATTGACTTGTGGAACGGAGTCAAACAAAATGGGGGGGTCCCCAGTTCAAATATGATTATTTGGGGCGGGGGGGGGGGGGGGGGCATTTCGGTCCCTAATCGGACCGAAATTATCTGAAATGACTACAGTACCATAATGCAGCCTAAACGTGCTTTGCACGGGGCGGTCCTGCCATTACGTTAGTTACTGGAGTTGCTGTGGACAGTGTGGAGCTACAGCAGAAGACACACAAGCCCACAACATACTACACCATCTACAATGGACTAACGGGGCAGCAATAATAACATTTACCACACGAACGTGCATTGTTGACAAAGTGATTGCACAGCCGCTGCAGGCATGACAACCACGTTAGCGTTAGCTACATGCCAACTATCACAGCGCCCTGTCCGTCGTCGCTGCGACTGACTTTGGTGGCTACAGCCATAGATATATATATAAACACTACAGCAAGCTCTCTGCGATGCCATTGTCTGGAAACTGCTCTTAGTGTGACACGACCAATGAGAGTGAGCGCTTTCGTAGTTGCTAAGATACGGTGCATGGCACACGGCTTCTCTGGCCCATAGCTTGTAGATCTCTCACACATGATTGGCGTAGGCTGCGTTGCCAGGTCTGACTTTTTGTATAAGCAATGGTCGGCTTATTTTTGCGCGCCTTTGGGCTCGTTCGCATAGTGCGCACGGCAGCGCTTGTTTTGCGCACGTCAGTGCGACGTGGCAACGTGAAAGGGTGGTCACTGTTTGGCAGATGATGATTGGCTGGTGAGATTGACCACCCGGAATTAAATTGCGAGCAGACACTTTATGACACTTTATGATTATTAGAAAAGGAGGCACATGTGAAGGTTGAAAATTAAGTAGAATTTCTTATATACTTTTGCATGAGTGATTTTTGTAGCAAGTTGGGAGTGAAATGGAGCAGTGCTTTGGCCGTGAGTTGTTCCTTAGTGGTTGAGGTTCCAAAGGCGCACGGCTCTCTGATTGTATTGTTGGGATGAGTAAGCATGACAAAGGACCATAAAGATGACTTCTACAAATAATTGATCCACTTATCAAAAATAATTTAATAACACATTTCCCTTTTGCAAATAGCCTTATTTCTTAACGGTTGTTTAAACAATATAAAGCTACTTAAATAAAGTTTGTTTTTCAGAACCTTTTAATATTTGCAATTGTTAATACAACATTTTAAACTTTTCTTAAATGAGATATTCATCCAAATTAAAGGTCATCCAGCATAATTTTGACTAGCAAAGAAATGATATATTGTCCTTATACAAATATGCCAGCATGGATGTCAGGTTTTATAGTGACATTGATTAACACACATATTCACAGTGAACTTCACTTTGAATTAATGTTAATATCTTGCTCAATACTGAGTATAGATTTGCACTGATTGACTCAAGTGTAATATAACCTTGTAGTGTCCCACTAGACCCATTGTTGACCTGTCTGTCGAGTATAAAATGCTGGATGAGTGAGAACTTTCTTAAAGGCCAACTTTCAGGTTAAACCCTATTCTTCAATTATGTGTAGTTTACATCACTGGTATCTAATTTCAATATTTATTTTTTTCCATTTTACGCCGGAAATACCGCTCAGAAAGGGTTAAAAGTGTCCACGCACGAAAAACATGTACGGAGCCTTTCAAAAAGCTTATCAGACGCTATCAGCGCCGTGACGTCACAGCAGGTTACTTTTCCCTACCTCTCATCCACTACACTGGAGTTTCACTTGCGCGGAAAGCCATTTCCTTGATCCAAAATGGACGCTTTACAGGACGAGAATGGTTTCAATCGTCAGAGAGACTTTGATGGGCCAGCCCCATACAATTTCGAGCCTGTAAGACAGCCGAGAGCAGCAGCAGATGCAGATCCAGTCAGACCTCGATATCGCCAGGAGATGGAGGCATGGGGAAACAACAACATGTGGAGGATCGGCCAGACGTCATGGTAAACAAACGCCATTATCAACAGTATAGCCTAACGTTGCATTGTATCAATAACGTGCTGGAAAAAGTACTCACATGTATTAATTAGGTAAAAGTATCAATACTGCAATGCAGAAATACTCTGTTACAAGTCAAATGTACTTGAGTAAAAGTACAAAAGTACTGTCAAAATGTACTTGAAAGTACCAAAAGTAAAAGTACTCATGGTGCAGAATGTCCCATTTCACAAGAACAAAATGTTTTTGATAAATCGTTTGAAAATAGCAGATCTACAAGCTCACAAGTGCTTGTAGGGCTGAAGTGGTTAGTTATGTTTTGTAATAATAATCGAAATCTACAAAGTAACTAGTAACTAAAGTTTTCAAAAATAGTACAATATTTACCTCTGAGATACAGTGGAGTAAAAGTACTGAAAATTGGAAATACTCCAGTAAAGTAAAAAGTACCTCAACATTGTACAGTACTTGAGTAAATGTACTTAGTTACTTTACACCACTGTCAACCTTATTAAAAGTATGAGAATCATGCCTCTGACCTTTTTTTTTATTTCACAAAGAAAGTAGCCTACAAATATGTTGATTGTTACTTGAATGCTGTTGCTAATAGAATAGTCCAGGTTGTTATATAGCCTAAATAACTCATCAGTATTTTTTAATTTCAAGGACCCCCAGTTTGATATGCATCAGGCCACAGACCCCATTGATATAATGTTCTATCTAGGTCTCCAATCTGCTATTTCAAATCACGTTAATCACTCTGACATTGTACAAATGGAAACAGACCCGCAAGAGGCCAGTTGGTTTCATTGGTAGGGCTACTACTTGTTCGGTGACCTTTTCTTTTTTCTGTCTTTGAACTCAGGTGTCTGTGTGGAGAATGTCAACCCATGCCCACTGGTATCGAGAGCGTGTGTTGCAGAGAGAGGCAGCCCTATTGGAAGCTTGTAGAGGATTTAGCACCCAGACCTGAGAACATCCGGTGTCTAACACAGCACCCTGGATTTGAAGGTTGCTGTCTGAATCCTTTCGTGCTGCAGATAGCATATCTCGCCTTCCGCCAGGAGCATGGAGCACTCACCCTCAGGACTTTTGAGTAAGTTGTACAATATTTTATGAAGTTTTATGACGCACCTGAAATGAACATGACCTGTATTTCATGCCTACTGCAGTGCTATGACACCTGAATTTCCCTTGCAGGATTAATAAAGCACAATCTATCTCTCTCTTCCAGC
The DNA here is from genome assembly GCF_963454915.1 of Gymnoscopelus microlampas. Taxonomy (NCBI): domain Eukaryota; kingdom Metazoa; phylum Chordata; class Actinopteri; order Myctophiformes; family Myctophidae; genus Gymnoscopelus; species Gymnoscopelus microlampas. The sequence continues at coordinate 54,585,603 of NC_139944.1, read as the reverse complement.
CAATACCGCTACACAGCATACAGACAGATGGTTCGCTGGGCTTATAGTAAACTTGGTCGCCACAGTAGGAGGGTCGTACCTGCCTGTGTAGTCCACGCCATCAGACAGACGTTTCCAGAGGCAGGTGGAAACTACAGAGGCTTCTCATGGCCAGACTTGAGCCAATAAAGTTATTGAATTGAATTGACAGTATTCATGTTTTTCTTCTTTAGATGCCAAAAACATTTGGTCACTATTGTCAAAGATATGATATACTATATGCCATCTGTGTTATCATTTATTACAGATTGACCATATGGATTAAGGCAATACAATTGGACTTGCTATAGCATAACAAGTCATAAATAACCATGCAGGGTTTTGATTAAAAACACAATGATTTACTCATTTGCTTCTTACACAGTAAACGGTCATGTGTAGTATAGTCAACATTCAATCTTTTCTTCTACTTACAGATCAGGTTGTCAAAATGTAAATACATGTCATTGACAGATATCAAGAAGTAGCATTTATGTCAAAGTGCTTACCTAAAGAGCAGTTGCTTTCACAACACAAGTAATGTTATCAACATGGGAAGCCAAACGCAAGATATAGACTGAGTTGAAGAAAACATTTATCACAGACACACTTTTGAAATATGTATTTATGTCCACATAAACATAAGTACAAGATGTGCAAAGGACATAAACACTGCCAATGCAGTCAGATAATGGGGAAACAGCCAGTTACAAAGTGCATCTAAGGCAGAGCATTGCTACATACAAAACAGAAGATGGCATACTCGTCGAACACAGCGGACAACAACAAAATTGAGCGGCTTCCTATAACAGCTGAGGGTGAGTGCTCCTGGCAGAAGGCGAGATGCTATCTGCAGCACGAAAGGATTCAGACAGGAACCTTCAAATCCAGGGTGTTGTTAGACAACGGATGGTCTCAGGTCTGGGTGCTAAATCAGATAATGGGGAAACAGCCAGTTACAAAGTAAATCCTCTACTCTAGAGTCTAGAGTAGAGGATTTACTTTGTAACTGGCTGTTTCCCCATTATCTGATTTGGTAGTGTAGAGTCTAGACTACCAAAGATAAAAAACAAAAGTTGACATATGTAGCCTAGCTGAGAGATGGTCTGCTCTAGCCGATGATATTTTAGCAATTTGTTAGGAAGGCTTACTCTAAGCCAGTGGTTGGCAAGTAAGTTTGACCTCGGGCCAAACTTTTTCAAAGACATTAGATGGTGGGCCAGAACACAATCAATGGCTAATTTAGGACGTGGAACTTGCAACAAACAAACATATACAATAATAATAACTGTATTGTTATAAAAGTTACTACATAAAGATGTGGTATAACAGAAAAAGCATGTGGAATCAAATGTTATAGGTGCACACAGAAATGCTTATCTAATCCTTTTTGTGCAGGCGTCATCCTTGAATGTTTCACTTAGATTTTTATACTCTCTATCACTTATAGATATTTTATCTGGACACAGAGAGTACTCCTTTTCGAACAAGAGCTCTTGGGTCAAGATCTCTTAGAATGGAGAGAAACAATGTATCATTTGAGGCATGTGAAACAGCTTTGATGTTTTTTAAACGCGAGAGATTTTCATCCAAAAGTCTCAAGAGGAAAGTTGACAGTGAAAACATAACATTCAAAGAATGGAAATAGAACTATTTGTTCATCATACCTGATTTCATCAATTCAAAGCTATTGCTGTCCATATCCTACCTGGACTGTCAGTCAGCTATTGTAAATGATTTACAAAATTACTTGTCGGGCCAGATATTAACGCTGGCGGGCCAGTTCTGTCCCACGGGCCGCCTGTTGCCTACCACTGCTCTAAGCTGTAATCAAAAGTACAGCCGACCTCGAGAATGAACACCTCCCTATGGTTTTCATTAACAACAATGACATCAGGGGTGTTAGCTGAAATGTTAGAGAACACAGAATCATCGTTACACAGGTAAAACATGCTCGGCTTCACAGTAGAATGCTTATACAGCATGATGGAGGACCTGAAAATAGAAGTGATATCTTTAGATATCAAATCCACTATTCTGTCATGCCTACTTATGTAGAGTCCCCTGTATACATGGCATGTGGGACATGGTTTCAGCTATTTGTTCATGACCATGATGTATACAGTGAGGAGCATGGTTGCCTGGAAACCAGATGGAGAGGTTATCTGCTGCTGGTCTCGGTTGCCTAAAAGGCTCAAAATTGTATGGAGCTGGTCCATCAAACTCTCTCCGACGATCCATTTTCGTCTTGTAAGGCGTCCATTTTGGATCAAGGAAATGGCTTTCCGCGCTAGTCAAACTCCATTGTAGTGTATGAGAGGTAGGGAAAAGTAACCTGCTGTGACGTCACGGCGCTGATAGCGTCCGATAAGCTTTTTGAAAGGCTCCGTACAGCAAACATCACAGCTGACTCTGGCAGCACAGGTTACATGCATATTGCTCATCTGAATGGGTGTAGGCTTCACGGCAGGTTGATTCGCACTCAGCTTTGGTCTGATTCAGGTCTTCGCTGTCACCAACAAACTGGCATATAGAAAACAGACGACATCCTCTCTGACAGGCATACAGTCAGTGGCGTACCCACCATAGAGGCAGGGCAGGCGGCCGCCTGCCCAACTAAAATCTAGCCTCCCCTAGAAAATAAAGTAAAAGACTGAAAAACAGGCAGTGAAAAAAATCCAAAGAGAATAGTGGCCGTCGGACCTCGTCCATTCACGCGGGCAGGCAGCTAATCACTACCGTATCCAAACAGCAGAGCGACGTCGCCTATACTATAGTGATGCAAATGTTTGCCTTTATCTTCATGGGGTGCCAGGAGTGCCAGGTGTGGGGGTCTCTGGGCCATCACCTGTACTCACCAGGCATAAAAGGGGCTCTGAGTATGAGAGCAGCTTGAACCATTAAACTACAACATGAAGAGACCACTGCTGAATAATTGATTGATTGATTATACTTGCATATTGTTTTTATTAACGTTTTTCAGTTTTGTAGTCAGTGTTGCGTTGTTAACTTGTTTCCCCCGAGATTTTTTTTCCTAAAACGCTGTCAAAGACGTCGGAAGACGCCAGTGTGCACGTGAGCACGACGAGAAGTCCCAAAACAGAGTAAAAGGACGAATAAGTCCCCATCTTGTCTCTGTCAAATCTAAACAAACAACCCTCTACTTCTTCCCTGGTGTTCTTTTCCACACACAGTCATAGACGCTCTGACAGAGATACTGGGGTCAGATATAAAGTCCTTCAAGGTAACATCAGCCCAACACCACAGACAGCAGAGCTAGCGATCCTGGTGGCCAGAAGAAAAGCGGGACTTTAGTGTCAGGTACTGGGTCACAGCTTCAGCCTTGTCGACCTGTTGGAAGGTTCTTGCAATTGGGGGAGGAGCAGCAGCAGCCAAACCTTCACTGACGGCTCTCAGGGCTGATGGACTTCTGGCATATTGGTCCTTCAAGGAGCCCATCAAATGAAATGCATAGTCTGAAGAGAAGAGAACATTATATTGAAACACAGACATTATAAAAGTATAGCAGTATTTCCAAATATGCAAATTGTTGATAATTCCAAATAGTTATTGAACACACACCGTAACATGGTTTGTCTTTGATGGGATGTACAACATGTTGCCCTTTCCGGAACCTCGGGTAGGACACTGCGTAGCGTGGTTCTCCAGCACTAGTAGTGGCCACTGTTCTGTTCCCATTGTGGTTGTAATGCATAGCCGCTAAAAGGAGCCTATGGAAAGAAGAAACATTTTATGAGAAATAATTTTATGAGAATTAATGTCAGAGATGAGGATGAAAACTGAAACGCTCACACACTGTGGGCTCCAGTTGTAAGAACAGTGCTGCTGTGATTTTTCGAGAGCCCGAAACATCACAGCAGCACTCAGGTGTAATAAAAGAAATCATACAACTGGAGCCTGCAGTGTGCAAGCGTTCTCGTTCAGTTTTCATGTTATATTTTTTTGCTTAGCACCTGCCTAAGTTTGGTTGTGGATTGCGCATGTCTCTCCTCCATTTAGAGATGAGGATGAAGGCACAGTTACCAAGGGTGCAAGTGCACACCAGTCCTTGCAAGGTGCCAGCCAACAAAATAAACACTGTGGGATAAGAGTCGCCACACCCTCGTAGCTGCCGATTGCAAAAACGTATTGTGTACACAGGAGTGTGCGGTGACTCTTTATTCTACTGTAATGAGGATAAGATCTTTTCATTCAAAATACATTTACTTAATCATTCTGAAATTTCAATGTATTGAAATTTCTAATTTTACATTTTTACTGCCAAAACCAAATTATCTTACGACACTGATCCTCAATAGTCTGACTGTACCTGCTATGCATTCCAAGGAAGGAGAACCCTGTGTGCTTTGGGGCAAAGCGGATCATCAGGGAGTGGAACGCCTCGAGAGAGTAGGTTTGGTTCTGGGGAGATAGCTGCCGGACATCTTTTATGAATAGTTTTTGACTCACAAGAGCCTCCAGTTGAACAGCTACTGATGAACCTGCACACATACAGCATCAACTGATTTTTCAATCTCTCCCTGATAATATGCTTTTTTGTGCATATTTGTGAAAGGTTATTCATATGGATATTCATTCAGACCAGCAACAAACTAACAGATCATGAAAAAGTGAACTTGTGCACATTCCTGCGTGATAGATACTTGGTTCAAGCCACTCCTTGTTTCTGTCCTCTCCTTCCAATGGCTCATGCTGACAGGCAGGGAATGCAGGAGTGTCATGCTCATGTATGTCTTGAGCATGATTGACCAGGCTTCTCCATTTTGCCTCCATCATGTCAGCATTGCCACTGGGAGTAGAACCGGCGGTCCAGTAGAGGTGGTTCACAAAAGACTGCTTCCAGAGCTTTATAACCTCACAGTCACGTTCTCTTGAAAGGGCATCCAGCTTCTTGCCTACGGCTGTTAATGCACGCAAACACACACACGCACAAACACAAACACACACTTTAAAATCGCACTGACAAAATTGAACTACTGTGATTGGTCTTGCCTTCCATGTAGCCATGCATTTTCAAGGACACATACTTACATTTGGCAATATGCCAGATGTCAAAGAAGTGTTGTGTTCCTTCAACGCACAGCACATCTCTCACCCATTTTGCTACCTGCAGAATTGGTTGAATTGTACAGATATATGGCAGAATTTATGAGTTAACTAACCCTTCAAGTAAACTTGAAATGTATTCACATTCAAATATTTCTATTTCTAAAGTGAAAAAACTACAAAAAGTAATTTAACTATCACCACAGAGCCCCTCTCAGTTTCTTGATCGCCACAAGTTGATCACCACATGAGACCCATTGTAACCAAATTGCCATCTTATAAACACAGGAGACTTTATTCAACAGCTTTCAGAGGTAAATATCCCCAATTCCACTGCCAACATTTATTTGGTTACCCTTGACGTGGCCTCCCTTAGTTTACACCAATATCCCCCATGACTTTTATCACCAGAGAAAGTGTGTGTGTGTGTGTGTGTGTGTGTGTGTATGTGTATGTGTATACTATGTGTATGTGTATGTGTATGTGTATGTGTATGCGTATGCGTGTGCGTGTGCGTGTGTGTGTGTGTGTGTGTGTGACTTGTACCTGGCGGTTTCTATCGGTGACAAGGACTGCGACTTTCAAGTCCTGCTCCTTCAGTAACTTGATGCTGCGTTGCAGGCCCTCTATCTCACACCAGTTGCTGTTAGCAACTTCTGAACTCTGCAGCACAATAGACAAACAAAAAACAAACCTAAACAAATGGGATTCCCAAACACAAACAAAGTAGAATGTAGCCGCATAGATATGGCAGAAGGTACATGAGGCATGAATAACAGACCTGTACAAGCTGAAGGTCAATGACTTTATTCAGCCGGTCCTCAATAAGGGAGTATGTCCCGTATTTGGCACAGTGCCCTGGACTGTCCGATCTGTAAAAAGCATAAGGCAAGAGCAAAATTATGGATAGATGCCAAATGTCTTAATATACAAATTATTAATGTTGTACTTATGTGTATTTTCTAATGATGAATATAACAATGAGCAACCTGCAGTCTCCAGACAGAATCAATCCTCCTTCCATCTCCTTCAGCTCACTAAGGATACTGGCTTGCTGGCTCTGCCAGGCCTGGATGACGGTGGGAATGGTGTAGTAGCGCTGATGGCGGAAGTAGGTGTTCACGCTGGTGCACTGTAGGCCAAATAGCTGGAGCATCCTGAACGTCTGCTGGGGCATACACCCTGAAAAGTGTACTGCTCCACTCAGCTGCAGGTTGCACTCAGGCATGTTTCTGTGCAGCATTGACTGGTTTCGCCAAACCCTCTTGAATCCACATGCTGAACAGACCTATGAAAAATATTCAAATGATCAGTGGTGTACTGTCTGTGTGTACTTTCTTATGACTGAGGAATAAAGTGAGAAAGAAGAAAAAAGCATTCAGCATAAGGTGTTATGCTGAAATCAGATTGAAAGCACTAGCATAATGCAAAGTGATAACCCGCTTCAAACTGCACTAAGATCAGACAAAACACATGAAGTCCACTATGAAAAGTGAATGCATGACATTGACGCATTCCAAGAGGGTAAACGCCACCAGAGCTTTCTACAGGTGCAGATAAAATCTTACCTGTTGGATTTTCACAAATGTCCCCTCCTGTCTCAGTATGCTGGCTTGCGTGGCCTCACAGCAGCTCGGGCAAGTGGCAAACAGCTCCATGAGTTGGCTGTGACACACTATATACTTATCGATATCACTGAGAAAAAATAAAGGAAAAAAAACAAAAGTTTGATTAAGACTGAACAGTCAGTATCGTGACATGAACAGATTAGTGTAACTGTGTAGTGTGTCTTACCAAGGGGTAGACGATGCTTCCAGGTGTGGCGAGTCATCAGAGTTCTCAGAGAAGAGCTCGTCATCAGCCTCTGGAACCCAATTGTCATCACCTTTCTTTGGTGCTGAAATGATTAGTCGGTACATCGATTAGTTCATCAACATAATTAACACATTCTGATTTTAGAAGCAATTAATATCATTCATTCGGTAGGGAAAAAAATGATAGCATAATCAAATCAATAACAATTATAATTGGTTGCACGGCCCCTCACCTGACTGCTCGCTATCACTCTGAGAGATGGTGCATTGGCTTTGCATCGGACTGGCCTCAAAGCTTGAAATGTCTGTCTGTGTTTCCACAGACACCATTTGGGGGACTGCCTGTGTCCCTAAGGACAACATCTGGGGGATAACCTGGATGCCTATAAAAAACAACAATTGATATAATTGATATGTAACCCTTCTCTATAAAAAAGACTGTTGGCTAAAACGTGCAAAGCAAATTAAAACCTACCCAAAGAACGGTGTGGTGGTCTCCGGTAACTATACTGAGTTGCCTTGTGTTCCCTGTGTGGCTCAGAGGGTGGAAGAGAGGGTTCAGATGATGGACCAGCTTCCTCCTCCTCCATCATCATGGGCTCCTCTGTCACGTCAGGAGTCGCAGAGTGGCTTTGAAGCGTCTGTTGTTAAAAAAAAGGAGAATTCAGTGTTTACAGTGTGTCACTAGTGGTTCTCATAGTGGGTTCCAGGAGGTACCCATTAAAATGAGAAAAAGTTTTATTTCACCATTATTATTAATTACACTTTCAACACCTAGACCGCAGGCAGGGCACGGACTAGCTCAGTAGTTCTCAACCTTTTCAAATATTGGAAATAATTGTATATCTTCAACCCCTACACTACAGTAGCAGAACTAAGGGATGCTCATATGCAATCTACTTGATCTGATCATAACCTTGCTTTCAATGAATCAATCTCACTCTGGCCTATGCTCTTACACAGTGGTAAAAAAAAACATTTGCTGCCTGCTCCAAAGAAACACCATGAAAAACACTTATTACAGACTTTCCATACTTGTGTAGGAACCCTGATTGTACATGACAAGATAGTCTACAGTACAAAATATTTTCAAATGGGGTCTGCAGCCTAACATGTCATTGACATTACAATGAGAGCCACTGACTTAGGAAACAGCTTGCATTAGACAATGACATTCTTGTACCTCAAGCATTTGCATGTGGATAACAATTTGTAACATTTTAATTTGCACATGAGCCTGCAAATAGATCACATACTACACATGATACTAAATGTACATAGGATATCAGACATTGAATAGCAGTGGTGTAAAGTAACTCAGTACATTTACTAAAGTACTGTACAAATAAAAAGGTATTTTTACTTTACTGAAGTATTTCCAATTTTCAGTACTTTTACTTCTATTGTACTTTTACTCCACTACAATTATTTGAAAACTTTAGTTACTAGTTACTTCATAGATTTAGATTATCATTATTACAAAACATACGCCACTTCACCCCTTTTTAAACTTTGATTATTTGAAAATAGCCGATCTACAAGCTCACAACTTGTGACCTTGTATTGAACTGTACTTCCCTGTGCTTATTTTTGCAAACTGTAATAAAGTATTCAATCTATCAAAGGTTGATTGATTAGATCTGCTATTTTATATCTATCTATCTATCTATATCTATATCTATATCTATATATATATTTTTTTTTTTAGAAATATGATAACGTCTGAAATGGGACATTCTGCATAATTTGTACTCTTACTTTTAGTACTTGTATAGTATAGTAAGTATATTTTGACGCCAATACTTTTGTTTTGATTTACTTGAGTAAAATCAAGTAAATTTGAATTACCGGACTTATACTTGTAACAGTATTTCTACATTGCAGTATTGATACTTTTACTTAGGTACAAAACTTCAGTACTTTTCCCACCACTGTTGAATAGCATTATAACTGCTCAGTTTCGCCTAGCTGAGGGCTCATATCACCAACATTTATACTTATAGTGTTCAGGGAAATGCTGGTAGCTTCTATCCTCCCCCTCCCTAGCCCTGAAACATGACTGTCATAGTGCCGAGTCCCCCCGGTTTATAGCGGTGTTCAATGTTTTTACATTGCCAACTCTCACATACATAAACGTTCAGATTTCAAATATAAAGTGCTTACCCCCGAGCCACGGATGTTACAAGGCGATCCGGACCGCGATAAGTACCCGTATCTCCCGTATTGTTCAATAAAAAGCATTTTAATCCCATCGCCGGCCATTTCTTTTTTTTTTTGGGTAATGTATCAGAGTGTAATACACCTCCCAACCATTAGTGTCGCATGGTTGAAAGTATCGGAGACAATTTGGAGAAAATGGCCGGCGATCGGATTAAAATGCTTTTTATTGAACAATACGGGAGATACGGATACTTATCGCGGTCCGGGTCGCCTTGTAACATCCGTGGCTCGGGGGTAAGCACTTTATATTTGAAATCTGAGCGTGTATGTACATGTGAGAGAAAAATCGAACACCGCTACAAACCATGACGCTTGTATACAAGGCTACCCCCTCCCCTTCTGTTTTGGCATCGCTACAGACTGCTTACCAGTGGTGTAAAGTAACTAAGTACATTTACTCAAGTACTGTACGCGTTGTGAGCTTGTAGATCGGCTATTTTCAAACATGTGCGTACTTTTACTCGCGGTGTACGGGTCGGGCATGTACGGTTGGGCTCTCCCGTGTTGCCATCTCCCGTGTTGCCTGTCATGTGCGTGAAACAAGCGGTGGTGTTACAACATCAGAGCAAAACAACTAACCATCATCGGGTCCAAAACACGAGCAGGACGGGGACACACACATTGCAGGGGTCCTGGGACCACCAGGGGGTCCCGGGAACCCCGCGAAAACATTACAAACAACGTCATAAACAACAGTTCTGCGTGCGCCCCATGAGGTCTGTGTTGCCAAGTTTGGCGAGAGAAAAAAAAGCAACCAGGTTTATGAAAACAAGCCCAAAATGAGCCCTTAGCCCGGCCCCCCCGGTGGTCCCCCGACCCCACTTCGGCAGTGGCACGTAGGTGTCTAACTCTAGAGGTTCATTTTGATACCAATACTTTTGTACTTGTACTCAAGTACATTTTTAATTCCGGACTTTTATTTGTAACAAGAATACTTTTATTTTTACATTTGAGTACTTTTTCCACCGCTGCTACTTTTGATAGTCCTGCAAATCCTAACACATGTTAGCGTCAAAAAGATAGTTAGATCCACACTTACCCGAGACAAACCAAGTTTGTTTACTGCAGCAGCGGATCTTGCACCCACAGAAGCTTGTCCAGGCAACTGTATAGAAGGTACAGCACCTTCCATAAGTCTCACCCGGTCCAAAGTCCGGAATCCCAGTCTATGAGAGATGAGATCCCCTTGAATGTAATCCTCCTCTTTGAAATGGGCCCCACAGATGACAGAGTGTCGGTCTTTCACTGACGACGCAGTAAAATCGGCCCTCTTTACCTGCACGAACCTCACCCATGATCTAAAGGCTGGCGTGCCTTTCTTTGGAAAGGCGTGCACTTTATGTCCAGAAAGGGTGGAATTAGTACACCCACCACACGCACAAATATTGACCATTCTTGTTGCAACTAAAGTCAGGCTGCAGAAGAAAAATAGCAGATCTACAAGCTCACAACGTGTTGCCTCGGTGAGTAGTCAAAAAGTGCAAACGGGATGTAGAAGTAACAAGAGGGCTCTTTGCTTCCGCCACTACCTGCGTGTTTATCTCAGCGCCCCCTGCTGTCCTGATACCGGCTGTGACGTCATCATCACGCTGACACACGCACGCTATGAAACGCGGACCAAAACATGCGCGTGCATGAGGGTTGTGGTTGGGCGGACAAAATGTTCGATAAAAACGCTAAAACTGGGTCAATTTCGCTAATTTTTTTTTCCTCTTCCTAAAAGTCACCTTTGCCCTAGTCAACATTGTGCATTGAACAAAAATACAACCTGCAAGTTGGCCTTTAAGCTAAATGACGATAAAACAGAAGTTCTCATAATTGGCTCCAGTTAGCAGAGAGAATCAATAATAAGTAGACTTGGTAACCTGGCTGTAGAAAGTAACACCACAGTAAAGAACCTGGGGGTTATTCCCGATTCTGAATTGAATTTTAATACACACATTAACACATTGACTGCCAAGGGGTTTTCTAGAATGGCTCTCCCACTGCCAAGGTTTTTGACCATTCTGACTCATTTTTGAGGGCCCACAGAACATTTTGTACTAGGACTATGAAAACATAGAATATCTCAAAAAAAAGCTTAGAATCTCTTCTTTCATCTGGAAAAGAAAGTGAGTTGATACCATGCTCTGTTCTTTAGCTAGAGGAGTTTGAATACAGCTTGGTATTCACCAAAAAGAGGCCTTTTTCTTCAGAAGCTGAGATATGAGCGTTTTAGTAAATGACACACATTTAGAGGCATAACTTGATTTCAAAAGTGTTTCAAATTTATTTAGGGCCTTCATTGACATCAGTCATGTAAACAATACTTGTTTATAAAAAAAAAAAAAAAAAAATGCTTTTGATTGTACATCTATTGCTCTGTTTCGCTCCAAAGTGCTCAATTCAAACAACATTTTTCACAATATTTTTTTTTTTTTCATTTTTTTTTCAAATAATAAATAATAACAATTCAAAGGTGATGTGCAACATCAATATATTCATCGAGAGCGTCATTTTCCAAACTTTTTGCCCACACAATTCAAAATGTCAATACTACATTCATTGCAGATCTACAAGCTTGCCTTTTTTTTTTCTCTAGGGAGTACAACAACAAATTGGTGCTATTAGAGCAAAATAAATAAATAAAAGTAAAATATCTGCCTGGCATGAAGCAGTATGAATAGGCAGGTTGAGGTTGGTAGGTTGAACAACATAGTAGCAGCTGCTTCACAAAGTGCTTTCAAAGTAAATGTAACTACATCAAATAATAATAAATACTAATCATTCAAATCAATAAATTGAGTGCAATCAGCGCAAATAAATAAACAAAAATAAAGTTCTTTTTTTTGCAGCACCCTGAGCGGATCAACGTGCGTCTACCCTTCACCCGGCTCTCGAGGCCACTCTAGTAGTCTTTTACAGTGTGGTACCGATGTGTACATTGGTGGTGCAAGGGCACACGACAGGACTTGCACTCAAAGCTTGTCTCACTCCGGATGTTTTTCCCGTCCTTCTTCTTTGACGGTAGCTTCGATCGGGAACAAACCCTACAACACCTTTGTGGGTACTTCTTAGCAGAACTTGCTTTGGGGAAATTGATCAGTTCGTGATCTAGTCTGTCATTCAGCCTGGACTCGGGGTCAACGTTTGGTGGCAATGGGTGTCTAACACGTGGGGCATCCCCAGGAGGCGGGGCCTCACTCCTACCCTCCTGACGACGGGCAGCTCTGGGGCGATCCCCAGGAGGCGGGGCCTCACTCCTACCCTCCTGACGACGGGCAGCTCTGGGGCGATCCCCAGGAGGCGGGGCCTCACTCCTACCCTCCTGACGACGGGCAGCTCTGGGGCGATCCCCAGGAGGCGGGGCCTCACTCCTACCCTCCTGACGACGGGCAGCTCCGGGGCGATCCCCAGGAGGCGGGGCCTCACTCCTACCCTCCTGAGGACGGGCGGCGCCGTCTTCCTGCTCTTCCTCGGACCCCTCCTCTCCGTCTTCATCCTCTTCCTCGGACCCCTCCTCAGCAGGCGGGGCCTCATTCCTACCCTGCTGAGGACGGGCGGCGCCGTCTTCCTGCTCTTCCTCGGACCCCTCCTCTCCGTCTTCATCCTCTTCCTCGGACCCCTCCTCAGCAGGCGGGGCCTCATTCCTACCCTGCTGAGGACGGGCCACTCCCCCAATGTTCCCGCGGGTGGTCCAGGACTTCACTACTGCCAAGATGAACGAGTAGAAGTTCTGAATTTTGGGTTGGGCTGGGTGCCTGGCCTTGTAGATCACATAGGCGTTGAACTGGGTAATCTGGAGCATATAAAAGAAGAACTTTTTTGTCCACTTCCTCGTTTTCCTGGTACACATGTAATAGCTGAGGTTCTGGTCTAGCTTGTCGACCCCGTTCATGTGTTTGTTATACTCAATAACACACACAGGCTTCTCTTCGACCACCTTCTTGCTGTGTTTTTTCTCCTTCCTGGACACGGGCAGCATGTCATGAGGGTGCAAGGTGGAGATCATCGTGACGATTTTTGTTTTCTTGGCTCGCCATGCCAGTACCATCACGTCCCTGGAGTGGCGAGAGATGGTGGACCCCAGTGGCAGCTTTGAAGGGGTAACATCTGCGATGGCTGGTGGCTGTCCTCGCTTCTTACGCAGGGTCCCGCAGACGTATGTCTTCTTGTTCAGGAGCATAATGGCCGTATCCACTGAATTGTACAGGTTGTCCATATAGAGCCTATATCCACATCCAGCTAAACTGCCTAAGAGTGTTGTTATGATGACAGGTAGTGTCTGCTTCTTTTTACAGTATGGCAGCATGTTGTGGAGGTAGCCTGTTGCTGAATCACACAAAATGTACGACCTGATGCCGTACTTGACCGGCTTCTGTGGGGCATAGACCTTGAACTCCAGGCGTCCCCGCCACAACAGCATTCCCTCATCAAGACTGATGTCCACGCTCGGCAGGTACATCTCCTGGAAATTGGCCAGCAAGGACTGCAGTATTGGGCGGACTCTCCAGAGTTTGTCTACGTCTTCGGGCTTTTCTGGTACAGGGCGGGGGATGCTGTTGTCCACGAAGTGGAGGTTGCTCAAAATGGCCTGGAACCTGTTCCTCGGCATCACTTTCCGGAAGACGGCGGCCTCGACGTACTCATCAGTGGACCAGTACATGGCGATCTCAGGCTTTTGGCTGATTCCTGTCAGAAGAAAGAGCCCCAGGAAGCGCTTGAGCTCGTCTAGATCCACCGCTTTCCACTTCTTTGCTCTGCCATACTTCTTGTCACTGTCCGGCTTCTGTTCGGCATAGAGGTTGGTTTGAGTGCGGATTTCCTCCAACAACTCATCCGACAGCAGCAGCTCAAAGAAGTCCACGGGCTCATCAGACTGCAGAGCAGCAGCGGCGTTTTGAGGACCCGGAGTCCCAGCTGTGAAGGGGATGTCCCGAGGACACCATCCTGTGGAATGCCACACAGGAGGAGGACCCTTGTCCTTCTTGCCCTTGGCACCACCTGTGAATTATAGAAATAGATCATTACCATAAAATACTTTTTTCTTTGACACACACACACACACACACACACACACACACACACACACACACACACACACACACACACACACACACACACACACACACACACACACACACACACACACACACACACACACACACACACACACACACACACACACGATAATAATTCTTACCTCCACGACCAGCTCCACCAACCGCTCCACCAACTGCTCCCTCCTCCACCTCCTCCTCACCACTAGCATGCGACCCTGTGTAACATAACATATACTTTCTTTTAGATATTATGTCCATCTTTAGCAAAGCATTTATCATCCACAGACCACATGCATATATACACTGAATAAATAAATATGAGAGAATACATTTACCATTACCCTGGTTTTAGCATTTTTTCATTCATGTGCTATAATTGACAATTCACTCACCCCTACTACCGTCATCATCATCATCATCATCTGCATCCATGGCAGACACCAGTTCCAGAGCACCCACCAGTACCTCCTCCTCAGCATCTACAATACAATTTCAAATACTTTGGTGAATATTATGCATTTAGCAAACATTATCCAGACAGAGCGACTGACAAAAGGCACATATGAGATCAAATAGACATGCCTGATCGACATCAAAGGCTTCAGTTCAGGTCAGAAAAACAACATAACAAAAACAAAACCCCTTTGACCTACAGGATTTTTGTTGTTGTTATTATGTGGCCTGACCTGAACGGATGCTTTGATGTCTTTTATATTATGACAGCCATAATGTGCAGACAGAGGGAGGGGGCATGCAGCTGGCATTTTCCCCCTACAAGAAAACTGAATAAAATGAACAGATCTACAAGCTCAAAAAGCGTGTAGATCTGTTCATTTTATTCAGTTGGCGTTGTGCGAGGCTCGCTCCGTTGTGGCCAACGAACCACAGGTTGAGAACCGCAGCCACATACAGTAACGAAAATCGGGCCACAGCCTGTCGTCTATGTTGCCAGATCGTGGGAAAGTAATAAGCAACCAGGTCTATGAAAACGAGCCCACAAGAAGCGAATAGCCGAGTATAGGCCACATGGGCACTTCAAACATATCTAAAACAAGGTGAAAATAGTCCATCTACAAAATCACAACCACAATTACCATCATTTCCAAGCAGATTTACAGAAAAACAAGTCCAGTGTGGCTTAGCAGACCTAGCCCTGAAACAGATACTAGCGTCATGTGAACCATGGTATAGCAAACCTGGCAACGACGATAGTTTACTTTTCTGCATTGAATCAGCTAAACGCACGGTCAGATGAACTAGTAACGAATACAACTCGATCAAATCAACTTGTAACACATAAAACGATATAAAAAAAGTATGCTTACCACTGGAAAAAGGACTGTTGCCCCGACTGAGAGCCGCCGGTTCCCAAGCCGAGCCCTCAGAGGCACCACTACTGTCACTGTCGGCGTCGGTGTTGGATCCCTCCACCCCTGACCCCAACTCGCTCCCCGTAACACTGCCACCGGCCCCGGCCCGGTCAGGGCTCGCAGGAGGACGGGGACGAAGGACCATGCTGCTGCTCGGATCGCTCCTACGGCCGGGGGGCAGGTCCTCGCGGTCCTGGGTGCCGACACTCGGCCCTGGTTGGAGGTCCACAGGAGGAGGATAAACCACCGGAGCTTGGGAGGCTGCTGCACCAGCCCCAACCAAGAACCTCTCCATGGACTGCTGACCAGGTCCGGGGGTGTTCTTGCGCTTTTTCCCTACCATAGCTACTCTCTCACAGTACACTATATCTAATATAAACTTTATCTCCTCTCTATTACCACCTATTTTCTCCTATTCTCTCCCTATAACGCCGATCACCTCTCCTATAAATACTCCTATTACTGCACTCTATATCTTACCTCCACGCCCTCTCTATCTATAATATATATATATATATAAAACTCAGTAGGATTTATATATATATCACTCACACTTACTACACTCAAAATATCAACTCACACACACAAACTCACGTACAAACAATTCACTCTTTCACTCAATATAACTCTCCCACACAAACTCACGTACAATTCACTCGTTCACTCACCGTATCTCACACTCGTATCTCTCGTTCAATCTAACTTACGTATCTCACACTCGTATCTCTCGTTCACTCGATCACAACTCTCAACTACTGCTACTAATACTACTACTATACTGCTACTGATACTACTACTAATATACTGCTACTGCTACTACTACTGCTACTGCTACTACTACTACTACTGCTACTGCTACTACTACTACTACTGATACTACTACTGCTACTGCTACTACTAATACTACTACTATACTGCTACTGCTACTACTACTACTACTGCTACTGCTACTACTACTACTACTGCTACTGCTACTGCTACTGCTACTACTACTACTACTACTACTACTATCAAACTATCAATCTATCTATCTATATCTCTCTCTCTCTCTCTCAATGACGATCGGCTCTTACTAAACTTTTTGAAAATGCACAGAAAGAGGGCTCCGCGCGTGCCCTTTTTGTAGGTTTCCGATCTCAGGACACCTGTTATTTTTCCACAGTGGCTTTGATCTGAGGTCACAATGACCTGGATCCAGAAGAGTTTTTATTTTTTATTTACAAAACAACAATATTGGCGGCACGATCAGTCAGTTTATCAAAGGGGTAACATGCTGTGTGTTTGTGTTATGATCTGTCCCTGTGTGTGGGAAAGGCTGCTGCGGGTGCACGTTACGAGTGCGAGCATTGACGTGCACACCCTCCATTCACAGGCAGTCAGGGTGCATGGATGCGCGTGCACATTACCAGCGTGGAATGTGATGTGCACACGCTTCCCCAACGAACCTGGCCATGCTGCTTTGTTGATTACTGCAGCCAGCTGAGGCAGAGAGAGAGAGAGATCGCTGGGATTCAACTTTAGGTTTGGGAGCCTGATCACTGCTTTAGATGATGTTTTGTGTGATCACATGTTCAGATGTTTTTATTTTATTACATTAGAGTGCGAGCAATTGACGTGCACACCCTCCCTTCCCCCATAGAGCCAGCTGCTGATATCCAGTGATTACAGGCAGTCAGAGTGCATGGATGCGCGTGCACATTACCAGCGTGGAATGTGATGTGCACACGCTTCCACAACGAACCTGCCATGCGGCTTTGTTGATTACTGCAGCGCAGAGAGAGAGAGAGAGAGATCGCTGGGATTAAACTTTAGGTTTGGGAGCCTGATCACTGCTTTAGATGATGTTTTGTGTGATCACATGTTCAGATTTTTTTTTTTTTTAGTTCTACGTAATTTTCATGTAAGAGATTAACCAACAAAGTGCCTGAGGGGTTAATCTAATGTAAACCATTAAAAAGACCTTGGCCCGTAGGACTACGGGCTTGGCACTTAACGGTTGGATTTAACGGCCCGTAGGACTACGGGCTTGGCAGTCAATGTGTTAATCATGTTACCAAGATTGCTTTCTTTCATCTTAGAAATATTGCACGAATTAGAGACTATCTGTCGTTAGACGATGCAAAAACGTTGATCCACGCTTTTGTTTTCTCTCGGCTTGATTACTGCAACGCACTCTACTCTGGCCTGCCAAAGAAAACAACTGACAGATTACAACTTGTTCAAAATGTGGCAGCCAGAATTTTAACTAAAACTAGGATGAGAGAACATATCACTCCAGTTCTAGCTTCACTACACTGGCTCCCGGCTGTTTTTAGGATTGACTTTAAAATTATTTTAATAGTTTATAAAGCTCTAAATGGTCTGGCACCTTCCTACCTCTATGACTGCCTAGAGAGATATGTAGAGATGCACGATATAATCGGTAATGTATCGGAATCGGCCAATATCGGCCCTAAAATGCCATATTGGTATCGAACCGATCTCAAAATAAACCCGATTTAAATTCACCGACATAATAATAAAATGCCTGAGAGCAGTCTGTCTGCCTGTCTCTGTCTCTTTAAGAGAGCCAGCTGTTGCCCCTCCCCCCTCCACACGCTCTGCATGCCTCTCAGACAGAGAGAGCAGTGTGCAGCAGGCTACTGAGGCTAGGCTAAGCTGCTCCGTGAACAGACAGACAAGTACTCAAACTAACAGCAAACAAACTCTTCACGTCCATTGTTCATACCCAGAACAGTCAGAGGGTTTCTTGTACATCTTAAATTAGATCAGAGTAGTGATGCTGCAGAGGATATATTTTCAACACAAATGTGTACATTGCCTCGTTATTTAACATCGACGTAACAAACACTCGTTACTTGACTCGAGTGCAACCAGCGGCCGCTGTTGAACAAGCAAGCTGCTTGTTTATTTAACCACAGAGAATGAGCACAAATTAGCTCTCAGCTGGTAATGTTTCTGTCTTTGACATCCTGTTGTCCTACAATCTGTAGTGTAGTGTATTTATGGTAAGATTAGTTTGTTGTTAGTTCACACACACACACACGCACGCACGCACGCACGCACGCACGCACGCACGCACGCACACACACACACACACACACACACACACACACACAGTGGCGGCTCCAGGGATTTGTGATTGGGAGAGCTAAGGGGGGCTTTATTGTTTAGAGCAGAGACTAATTAAGTTAGGCAACAGACAATATGAATAACACTAATAACAAACTAGATTCAATGATCTTAGTTCCATAGGCCACATAACATATGGTTTTGTGTTATACAAAGATTCAAATGATTCTGTAATGGCTTATAGCATACAAAAATGATGTCATAATTAAGTTTGTTACTTAGAAGAATATATATAATTAATGTATTTATTCCATAAATATTTTCATCACAGTAGGGCTAGTGGAGAGGGGGGTTTACCATCAACTTTCATCAGTAAAACAAATTAAAATAACAAAAATCAGCAATGAGCTCAATATAAATATAATATATAATATATCGGTATCGGATCGGTATCGGCCGATATGACCCAGCAAATAATCGGTATCGGTTTCAAAAAAACAATATTGTGCATCTCTAGAGATATGTTCCAAACCGGCCCCTCAGGTCTTCAAGTGCTGACCTGCTCGAGGTGCCTACAATGACTTCACACCCAGTGTGAAGTGGGCGGTGTGGTCATCACAGTGGTCATCACAGTGATGGAAGCTCACTTAAAGAAAACTAATATTTCTGAAGTGCGAGGTGTTATTTATATGTTATTAATTTCATTATGCGTCTCGCTAGCCAATCACAGTACTGGGCAAAGGGTGTGAATAGAGTCAACCAATCGTAGTACAAAAAAGAAATACATTTATTGAGAACAATCTTCTTCCAGTTCTAGGAAGACTTTCTATTGTCTTCTCAATATCGGTTTCTTCTTTTCTCATTTCAGCCATAGCGATCTTTGGGTTCTTCTTTACCGCTCTCACCAAGGCTCGTCTCCCCCGATTACGCAGTTTGGCCAAAGGGCCACTTCTAGGAAGACTCCTGCTTGTCTCAAACGTCTTCCATTTATGGATTATGTTGGCCACTGTGTTCTTAGAAATCTTAAGTGCAGCGGAAATTCTTTTGTAACCGTGGCCAGATCTGTGCTTTGCCACAATTCTGAACTTTTCTGACATATCCTTTGATCTCATGATTCTCATTTTCTCTGACATCTCTCCCACAATTTCTCAGTTTGGCCAAAGGGTTTGGCCAGTTCTAGGAAGACTTTCTATTTTCTTCTCAATATTGTTTTTTTCTTTTCTCATTTCAGCCATATTGATCTTTGGGTTCTTTTTTACCGCTCTCACCAAGGCTTGTCTCTCATGATTCTCATTTGCTCTGACATGCACTATGAGATATACTGTCTTATATAGACAGGTGTGTGCCTTTTCCAATCAAGTCCAATCAATATAATTAAACACAGCTGGATTCCAATGAAGGTGTAGAACCATCTCAAGGATGATCTGACGAAATGGACAGCATTTAAGTTAAATATACTAATGTCACATCAAAGTGGTTTCAGATTAATTTCATCATATGTCTCACTAGCCAGTCACAGCAATTGGAGCACTATGTCACTGTTGTTATTTAACAGTGGTCATCACAGTGATGGAAGCTCACTTTAAAAAAAAAATGTCTCGCTGGCCAATCACAGTGCTGAATAGAGTCAGCCAATAGAGTCAGGCCAGGGGCCACCCATTGTGGGTGGAAGGGGTGTACAATGGGTGGCCAATCACGGTGCAGGGTTTGGGGGGGTACAATGGGTGGCCAATCACAGTGCAGCAAATGTCAATGTCCCAACCTCACACAAAATATGGTGAAGCAGCATTCTGCTTCTACGGACCGACAGCGTGGAATAAACTCCCATTACACCTAAGACAGGCAGCCTTTGTCGACAGCTCAAGACCTATTTCTTCACTCTTGCTTTTAGCTGATTCTTTGGTTGATTTTTTAAGTCCACACTGTATTGCCCTATTTTAATGTTGTTTTTGCTTTTCTTTTTTTTTCTTCTTGCTTATTTGTTAAATTGGTTGTAACTGTAATTGTATTCTTGCTCTGTAAAGCACTTTGAGCTGCATTTCATGTCATGAAAGGTGCTATACAAATGTTGTTTATTATTATTATTATTATTATTATTATTATTATTCATAACACATCAAAGTCCTTTTTCATGTCACATCATAGTCCTTATTAACACCGGCTTCGAATGCTATCAATGCACTGAATGGGAGATTATCACGTTTTATCAGACCATTGAATGGGCGAGTAGGCGACAAGTAGGCGATACACGGACCTACCCGCTATTTGTCAGAACATTCATTCAGGAGCTACTGACCTACTTGGAGGCGGAGCAGTCCCCACAACAATATTTACGATTCCGTACATAACTCCAACGGCGCTGAGTAGGCTCAGGCGAACGTTGCTCCGTTCAGGACGGCAACTCGGTCACTTTAGCTCCCTCGGTGGTCCTTCACGGGGCTCCAGTTCGCCTGAGAATGCGTGCCTCCGTCATGGTCCGAAACCAAAACCGAAACTGAACTATTTAAGTCATCTCCGTTGGTAGGTCAGTATGTCTTGATAACACCCAATGAATGGTCTGATAAATCGTGGGTAGGTAAGTAGGTCGCCTACTTCGCCCATTCAATGGTCTAATAAAAGGTGATAATGTCCCATTCAATGCATTGATAGCATCCGAATCAGATGCTTATTAAAGCCTTATTCATGTCACATCATATTCCTTAATGTTAAAGTCCTTATTAATGTAATATCAAAGTCCTTATTATTTAAGTTCTTATACATGTCACCTTAAGTCCTTATTGTATTACGTATTACATTCTAGACCAGAGTGTGGAGTCCAGTCTGCAGGTGAAGATGAGTTCTACATCCAGGACTGTTTCTATTGAACTGGAACCTGAAGACCACCTTAAACAAGAACCTGAAGATCACCTTAAACAAGAACCTGAAGACCAACTGGAACTCGGTAAATTTCAAGCTCTCTCTTTTTCTTTTTTATTCTGTGCTGTTGTGGAGCTATCACCAAGGGTGAAAGTGTGCCGCTAATAAGGGTGTAAAGATTACACCTACATCGATGTGTGGAACCCTGGATCGATCTAAATGTACCATGAATCGGACAATGGTTTGGTTATAAAAGGTATTAATCAGTTCCCTCAACGTTTCGATCGGTCAGATCATCAGGAAATTCCTGATGGAGATTAAACTGATCAAGAGCAGAGCTTTCACCAGTGTGCCGACTTTATTTTCCTTTTGTTGAATTGTTTTTTGTCCTGCATCTGGACACTGAAGTGAATGTGTGTGCACTAGCTTTTCATAAAACAGAGGAAACACTGCATGAAAGTGTTTTTAGTTCAAAATGTTAATGGTGAATCATTGTATCTTTTTTCCTAGACTTCCTGCTCCTCCCTGTGTGTAAAGAGGAGGTTTCCCCTGAACAGCAGGAGAGGAGCTCCAGTGTGGTCCAGGAGGAACCGATACCTCCACAGATTAAAGAGGAACAGGAGGAGCTACTTCAAAGACAAGAGGAGGCTGATGGGTCAATATTGACACTAATAGCAGTGGAAAGTGATGATGATGGTAAAAACAGAGAGACAGAGCCTGTAGCCAGCACCTCAACTCAACGTATGAAAACACTAAATTATGTAGAGGACTGTGGAACATCACAACCAACTAGTGATGACCAGCTCCTCTCTTCACACTGTTCTGAATCTGACACTGAAGACAGTGATGAGTGGGAGAAGACCAGGGACGGTCAGTCAGCTTTAAACACTCTGAAATCACACAAGACACAAAATGTGGAGAAACAAATATTGTCTTTGAGCCACAAGTTGTCCCAGGACCTGAAATCATCAAAACAAACTCACTCCATGAGGAGTCACACAGGGTTTGCTTGTACAGTTTGTGAAAAAAGGTTCAGTCGGAGTAGTCATCTGAAAAGGCACATGAGGACTCATACAGGTGAAAAGCCCTTTGTCTGTACAGAATGTGGTAAAGTCTGTAGTGATCTAAAAATACACATGAGGACTCATACAGGGGAAAATCCCTTTGCTTGTAAAGTTTGTGAACAAACTTTCCGTCATAGTGGGAGTCTAAAAATACACATGAGGACTCATACAGGCGAAAAGCCCTTTGCTTGTACAATTTGTGGTAAAGGCTGGGTCAACACAAGTGCTTTAAAACAACACATGAGGACTCATACAGGTGAAAAGTCCTTTGCTTGTAAAGTTTGTGGTAAAGGCTGGGTCAAAACAAGTGCTTTAAAACAACACATGAGGACTCATACAGGGGAAAAACCCTTTGCTTGTAAAGTTTGTGAAAAAAGTTTCAGTCACAATAGTGATCTAACAAAACACATGAGGACTCATACAGGTGAAAAGCCCTTTGCTTGTAAAGTTTGTGAAAGAAGTTTCAGTCAGAGAGATAATCTAAAAAAACACGCGAGGACTCATACAGGTGAAAAGCCCTTTGCTTGTAAAGTTTGTGAACACAGTTTCAGTGATTCTGGTTCTCTATCAAAACACATGAGGACTCATACAGGGGAAAAGCCCTTTGCTTGTAAAGTTTGTGAAAGAAGTTTCAGTCAGAGAGAGAGTCTAAAAAGACACATGAGGATTCATACAGGTGAAAAGTCCTTTTCTTGTAAAGTTTGTGATCAAACTTTCCGTCATAGTGAGAGTCTAAAAATACACATGAGGACTCATACAAGCGAAAAGCCCTTTGCTTGTACAATTTGTGGTAAAGACTGTGTCAAAACAGGTCTTTTAAAACAACACATGAGGACTCATACAGGCGAAAAGTCCTTTGTCTGTACAGAATGTGAAAAAAGTTTTAGTCAGAGTTGTGATCTAACAAAACACATGAGGACTCATACAGGTGAAAAGCCCTTTGCTTGTAAAATTTGTGAACGAACTTTCAGTCAAAGTGCGAATCTAAGAAGACACATGAGGACTCATACAGGTAAAAACAAAAGTATTTAGTTGAAGTTTGTGTCAAAATGCACATGGGAAGATAATGAGGTTTCATTCAGGGGAGAGATGAACCATAACAACAAGACGCTCTCTGAGTTGACATGTGATGTAATACCATTCATTCAGTTTAATCCAGGATAACAATGACAAGTCATAGATACCAAAGCACAGCAATCACATCGACTGACAATATCAACATGACCGAATAAAATAAACTACTGTAGCCTGGTAAACCCTCCCTCCGGAAATCTCATTTTCATTTGATTTCAGGAAGGAGTCTGGCCTGATCGCCCATTCTGCAATATTGGCTGTGGGCTGGAGTTGGGCGGGAGTAATACCGTTGACTGACAACCCCTTCAGCCAATGATCGTATTCCCCTTCAGCCAATTGCAGTGCATTTTTACCACCTCCAGACTAATGTGAAGAAACGGGACTTTTGAGATGGTCATGCCCAAAATAGGTTGCTTTATTCGGATACATGCGTGTCACTTCCCGCCCCTCCAGGTTCTCTACATTTTTATTTTTAAATAGGCTCTGTCATGATTAATTGACCACATATATGAAGTTAAACAACTAAATTCTATCCAAACGATATCTTATAAGTAAATTCCGTGCCTCAAAAAAGAAGTTTGAAAGCGTTATAAAACTGAAAGTAAGAAGTGAAGGCACTCGCACAAACAACAATGGCTGCCGTTCGTCTTTTGTCAGCTGCACTCAGGCTGCACTCGGCTTCATTCGGGCTCACTCGAATTCGCCACCTGATTGGCAACGTAAGCTGTCAATCACAGAACGATGAGTGACGACGCTGATAGGCTCGGTTATTTGGTAATGCACTAGAAACGCCCATACAAGCCTTCATGCCAGACTCACTCTTTAAATCAAATGGAAATGAGATTTCCGGAGGGAGGGTTTACCAGGCTAGTGTTTTTGTAAAGTCAAAGATCTCTTTTTAAACCTGGGGGGAAATGTTTATGATTTATTTGTTTGATTTAATAAAGGTCTCACCACAAGAGGTGTTCTATTTGTGCTGCATCATTACAGAAATGTACTCAAAAAGTGTGATTTTATTTATTACTCCATAACTACTGTGAACAGTACAGCAACAATCACTGCTTCATTTTTAGAGCCCGACTGATGCCCGATTTTTTTAGTCCGATGCCAATACAATTTCAAAGTGTGAGACCACCGATTACCCATGTTTTGACCGATATTGTCAGAAAATTTGTATTGAAGTTGATGATGAATTTAAACAAAGCAAGCAAATAAATACATATAAATGTAAATAATCTTCTGATGGATGAATGCCAAAAGCATAAACATATTATCGTTGCTGTCGGGCAGAAACCTTGTTCTCCATATTTCAACTTTTTCTATGAATTAATTTAACATAAATGAATGCCCCACTTCTTCATACAAGAGCGTTGCTCTAAAGTAGTGGGAAGAGCAGATCCACAAGCTCGCGGGAACCTAATAGACGATATATAGCTTATATATGGTTCCGTATCAGTATATCAGTCAGTTTTAGCAGATTCCATTCCAATTGGCTACTATGACTATTGCCTATGCATTTCACGTGCCTGGGTAACAGGTGAACACAATTAACTTAAACAAGGACGATATTGAGGGTTTGTGGTAATAGTGGGCGTTGCCATTCTTCCAAAGTTTTTTTTGGTGCAAAACAAATGCTTGCAATTAGGGATGTTCGAAATTGACTTTTTTGCCGATATTGTCCAACTCCTAATTTCCGATACTGATATCAACCGATACCGATAAATGTAGTGTTCACTTTTCTAGCTAATCACGTACTTCCTGCCTTGAGCAGTGGCTACGGTTGCTAAAGCCCAATGAAAAAGGGGGTCGAGAGATGTTGGTGTTTTAAGCTAATCACTCAAATCAGTTGTCTTGTAGATATTTATTCACTAAATCACACATAATACATAAATCGAATACATAAGTTACATGGTCAGTTACAGATAGACCTGGCGCTGGTTCATTAAGTCAGCGTCAGGCTAAGGTATAAACAGACGTTAGTTACATCACTTAGACAGACCGGTTAGGTTATTAAACCTGTAAGAAAACAAAACACAGAGAACAACAATATTAAATGACGTGAATCCTCATCCCATTATGAACACATCAGAGTTATAATCGTTACATAGTTAATTCTCACTTACTTTAGTCCATCCATTCTCTCGCCAAGTTGTTAGCAAATTGTACCAGGTCCCATTCCCCTGGCACAGCAATCGAATCTAAGGTTTAGTACCAGACAGCCTATTATATCAACTTCACACACTGACCCGCCTTCAGGCCAGTTTACCCACAAGGCTTTGCGCTTGGTCCTGTACTGTTCCTTGCCACACAAAGCCTTTGTCCCTTATCTTCAACCTTCCCCCGCTTGGTATGCAAGGGGCCCTTTGAAGCTGCTACCTCACCAGGGGGTCTACTGTGAGCTTGCTAGACTCAACTTAAATGGGACATTGTCTTCTCCAACAGGACAGTTGAAACTAAGTACATTACTATATCATTAATAATAATCCACAATTATCTTTCATAATCATAGATTATTCCACACCTGCCACCTGTGTGTCTGATCTAGATCCAGGACACACACAGAACATTCCTCGTGAGCTTTTTGGCTCTTTAGATAACGGCTCGGTAAAATGTTCTCAATTTGTTTGAAATACTTTTTGGATATTGTGGCTAATATTTGATCTCAAATTGACTTTACTTCATAGTAAATCATGACCAATTTAATTTAGCAACAATTCTTTTGCACTAGTTTATCCCTGAGATTTTTCCTAAATCCCAGGACAAATTAACTTTAATTGTAGTTATTATCTACATTTAAGCATGAACCCTCCAGGGCCCATTTGTTTGACACCCACGTGTCTTGTCTTTTCTTCTCTCCTACCACTAAGTCAATGTCCTATTTTAGGGCATTTTGCCATGGTAACTGACATTGCAATTTGGGCAAAAGGGTGAAAAGATTATTAAAATAGTTGATCTACAATTTCACCTTAAGAAACCTTAACTTAAACTTCAAGCACACATACAAAAATGCTTCTTATACAATCAACAAATAATAATTCAAACGGTTTGGTTACTCAGAGCATGAGTCAAACATCAGTAAAGAATACATTTTGTTGGGCGGAAGAACTTTCCAACCATTGTTTGCATTTTGGACGTTTTGGAAGTTACAAGTAGCTTAATACATTTCATTATGCGTTAAGTTATTTCTTCTGTGGTAATATTGTAAATCCTAGAAATGATACATTCATTTACAACATATATTTCGAAATTCCTATGTAAACAGTCGCTCAAATAAGACATTTCGATTTTTTAGACACCTCGCATGGCGTCTTTTCGCTTCTTGTCCGCACTGCTCCCTTACTTTGAGGGTGGCAGCGCAAGTGTCAGTTCGTTCGCCAGTGTCACGTTGCTGGCACCACCAGCCGCCAGTGGGACTGCTTTTTTAGCAGCTCCCTTCTGGGGCCTCTTCTCAGCTGTTGCCAAGAAAGAGCTGGTTGCCCCCTCCGCAGAGGGTGAGGAAGGCTCATCTTTTATCTTCACCTTCTTTTTTCTAATTATTCCAGCCCCACCAGGACGAAGCATTCTCTCTGCCTGGATCCTGGCGGTAAGAACTGAAGTGACCTGACGTAGCACCCCGCCCCTCTCTTTCCGAGCGGGCGCTCGCATGTCAGGCCACACCCACTCAGACTTCCTTCTGAGTGGTTTTGGGGGTGCTGGGTTGGCGCCCAGCCCCCGATCTCGGACAGACTCTGGTCTGCCTTTGGCTTGTCGCCTGCTCCCAGGCCTGCCGGGCTTGGGGTAAACGCCGCCCTTCTCGAACGCCACCAGTCTGCTTTTAGCTGCTCGCCTGCCACCTTTGTGACACGCAGGCTTGGGGCGAACGCCGCCCTTCTCGGATGCCACCAGGACGCTTTTAGCTGGTCGCCTGCCACCTTTGTTAGCCGCAGGCTTCAAAGGACCTCCCGGCTGACTGGCCATGGCTCTCCGCCCTGGCGTAGTGGTGTGCTTCCCCTCCATCTTGAGTGGGCTGGTGTCGACGTCCGTCGTAGCGGCGCCCTCTGGACGGTCCTCCATGACAGCTGTTGTGGCTGACACCTCCGACGGTGCCTCTCCTGGTGCAGCTTCTCCGGTAGCGACATCCAGTGGCTGGCACCCCTCTGCATTGAATGGTTCGGTGGCGACGTCCTCTGACGCCCTCGCCGGCGCCTCTCCTGCGGCCTCTGGTGGATGGTATCCCTCTGCGTTGAGTGGGTCCTCCTCCGTGGCTGTCACGATTGACGCCTCTGCCCCGACCGCCACGTCACCCGTGGCCTTGTCCCCAGGAGCAGTACCAACTGCGATCGCCAGTGGCACCTTCTCAGCGTGGTCCCCTGGAGCTGGTTCGACCTCCGATGGCACTCCCTCCGGATGGCCCTCTGGATGGTCTTCCTTCTCAACGTGGTCCCCTGGAGCTGGTTCGACTTCCGGTGGCACTCCCTCCGGATGGTCTTCCTTTTCAACGTGGTCCCCTGGAGCTGGTTCGACCTCCGCTGGCACTCCCTCCTCGGCCGCCGACTCCTCTGCGACGTTGACTCCCTCTGGAACCTTCTCAGCGTCGTCTTCTGGAGCAGTAGCAGCTTCTGGTTCAGCCGCTTGCACAGTGGGAGTAACTTTCTCACCTCCCTCTGCAGCGTAGAGTGGGGTCTCTGCGTTCGCAGCTTCGTCTGCAGGAACAGCAACGCCTGGTTCGACCTCTGATGCCACTCCCTCCGGATGGCCCTCTGGACGGACTTCCTTCTCAGCGTGGTCCCCTCCCTCTCCAGCGTAGAGTGGGACCCCCGGGGAGAACTCTGCGTTCCCCCCTGGAGTGGTGCCAACTGGGTTAACTCTGAGGGCTGCTGGCCCAGCTGAACCATCTATGGGTGTGACATTCCAGCCCCCCTTTTCAGCGACCGGCTTATCTGTAAGAGTGACATTCTCACCTCCAGTTGCTCTGTCCTTTACGACCGGATCTGCTGCCTTCTTATCTGTGGGACTGGTGATTCCAACCCCCTCTCCAGGTACAACAGGCTTTGCTGCTATCTCTGTGGGGGAGGCCATTTGCTCTTCCCTCACAGCAGGGGGATGTTCACTCACTTTGGGCTGTGTGAAGCTTGACCTCACCGTTCCAACCCTTACCATTTCAAACCAGACCTGCCTTAATGTCTCGTGGTACTCTTCACAACAGGCATCCTGTATACAGCAGATCTCAGATGAATCCTCGCCAACATCTACTAGTATGGCGATAGAACTAGTAGCAATCTCAAGGAATCTATCTAAATCGGCTTCTAGCTCCTCCATTGCTGTAATTACCTCTTTCATTGATAGATAACTAACACTGTAGACTAGGAACCCTGCTGCTATCTCAAATTCTGACTGTGCTGCCCTCACCTTTTTCACTAATTTAGCTAACTTTGCCATTTCCCCTTTTTACCTTGCCTTCTTGGCTTCTACCGGACTTTTAGGTAGGCTTTTCAGTTAGTCTTTTTACAATAGGCTGTGAAAGCAATCGTCAGTTCTTTTAGCAAGTAGTAGTGTTGTTCAGCCTTTAGCTAATAACAACAATAATTAATTAACACTGTGTTTAACCTGTAATAGCACCCACCCTGTAGCATGCTATGCAAGAAGCCTGTTAATGGTCTATTCACATTTAGTTATTTTGTTAATTAATACTGGCAGGATTTATTTAGCTCTACCAAAGTAAATAATAGCATTTAACCCACAATGATGACTAATCCACTGCTATCGTAACTACTCATCTAGTTGCTCACAGTTTTAGTCTATCACAAAGTCTGGTTCAACATGGTATTACACTAGTGGTAGAAAACCTCCCCCACCCCTTATCAGTAAACAATGGCCTTTGACTCCCAATTATAAGATCACCTCATAATCACTGTCCTTTAGTCTAATTTTTAGCTATATTGCAGTGGCTAAAGCCTAGTTAAACCATGAATACTATGTTAAAGTTTGTCTAATCAGCTTAAAGCAAGCATCTATGATTAGATTATTAACCAACCCTAACTACTTCTCCTCTCAAGGCGTGTTAGAATGTGGCTGCTAGCTTAGCACTGTCTGCTAGACAATAGATCTGTCAGCACTGTGGGCTAGCGACACTAAGAGTATAGCTCTCAGGACTGTTAGCTTTTAGCTTCTAAACCCCCTTATTGGTACGCTAATCAAACTTTTAACGGTAGCCTAGCTACATAACCTGTGGTTAGCTTCTAGCTTCTCCCTCAGCTACTTATTCTTAGCACGCAGCGTTTCACAATCTACAGTCTCTTTTCTCCACGGTTTTCACAAACTGTGGGGCTTTGTTTCATTCATAGCAACCTGATAGTGATAGTCTCTCTCCCGGAGGTTCCTCGTAGGCATGTACGGTCTCAATGCCTCGGTCCTCTTTGTAGGCCGGCTCCGTGTGTCCCCTTCGCCTCCGTGGATCAGACGACTTAGCTCTGATAGTGATAGTCTCTCTCCCGGAGGTTCCTCGTAGGCACGTACGGTCTCAAAGCCTCGGTCCTCTTTGTAGGCCGCAAGCTGCTCCGTTTGTCCCCTTCGCCTCCGTGGATCTGACGACTCCCTTCAGTTGCTGATTTTCACTCTACCACTAGTTCATTACTCCAGTGTTAGTGCTATTAACCTATTTTAACCTGTCCCATAACCAGGCTAATAAGTATTTTATTATTACAACTCACGTCTCATCTTAAAGAGACCGTGCGTCTTCATTCCTATGACTATAGGAGTTTGTTATTCTTTATATAACATGCTTAACATCCGCTTCCAAGGCCTCTCTCTTTCCTAGAATTACAGAGGCTACCACGGGACCTTTTCTCAAGGTTCATCCGCTTCTATGGCCAAATACTTTCTTAGAGTTTACCAAGGCTACCACGGGTTTATAATTGTTTAATTACTCTGTAACACTTAACTCTGTTTAATGACTATAACCAATACACACAACTAGTTGTCCCTCTCAGACACACTAGTGGTTGATTACTGTGTAACACTTAAACTTTGTTAATGACTATGTAATTAATCCTTAAAACTAGTTGGCACACTAGCGTTTAATTACTGTGAACATTTAAACTCTGTTAAATGACTATGTAATCGTACTTAAAACTAGTTGTCCCTCTCAGACAAACTAGTACTGTGTTATACCCCTGTATAACACGGAGGCCTTATTGTGAACAGGGCCGAAATTGTATCACATTTGACTTGCAATTTGTTTGTACTATTGCACTCTTCTCCTTTAATAAATAATCCAGAATAAAACTCACAACAATAAAATATAAATGCACAATAAAGTGCTGGGTGCGTAATTACTGTGAGTCCTATCTGAACTAATTGTTTGTCGACTACGCCACTTTTGTTATAGAGGGAAGTCCCCTTTGAATACACTTTAACTTCTTCTTCAGGCTTTCACAGGTTCGAGGTTAACTGGTAAGTTTCAATACTTTTGGTTTTGAGAATACAACACTGGCATGAGAATATCCCTTTAAGAAACTGGACACGAATACAGTGTATCAAAAAAAGGTAAGTCATATTTATTGGGTCCCTAATACATTGGCTTCTGTGCCTTAAAAACAATCAAATAAACACTATACTAATAAAACCTATATAAACATACAAAACACAATTAATCTACACAACAACTATAAAATAAATTATAAAGTTGTGCAAATTTCGCGGGGCTTAATCACAAGGGTTCCTTAGCATGGGGGGTTTCTGTGCAACAAATACTTTTCAAGTAAAGTGCTGTGCCAATAAAGTGCTTCAAGATACTCAACACGGTTTGTTCAGGGGTAATGCTGCATGTCCATATATGGGGGTAAGATGGGAAAGGGTTTGAGGCCAGTCGTCTTCGTCTTCTCTCTTCTTTCTCTCCGCCTGCAATTATAGAGATCTAGACCAGTTCACTGTGCATTTACACGATACATTTGCGTTGTCTCAGGCAGTGGTTATACAGGGATTCAACGTTGCTTGTTCGAATACTCACTCGCCAGCCAGGTTTTTACACCTGGCGCTGAGTTGGTTGCGTATGCAACGTTATCGCCACTTTCCAGTCTCAGCGCTCCTCATATGGTCTGGTCTCACTCGTCTCTCATATGGTCTGGTCTCACTCGTCTCTCATATGGTCTGGTCTCACTCGCCTCTTCCTCCCCTTCGGTTCGATCGCTTTCTCCTCTTGGTTTCTCCTTTGAATGTAGGCACACCTCGGCTTCCAAACTCCTAGGTGGCTGGTATGTCTACTTCATCTATGCACTCCTCTACTCCGTGTCTCGGCACAACCTTCCCCTCTGCTGTCCTTCTCCTCACTGACGCCTCTGTCACTTGGGTGCTCTGTTCTCTTTTTCAAACGGTCCCGCCTCCGCTTTTGTACCTGCCAAACCACACCTCCCTCTTCTTTCATTTGTCCGTGGTGACAGTCTGTCTGGGGACATTGGCCATGACCGTGGCCTTGGGCGTGACCGCGTGACTGCCGCTCTGCCACTCAATGTCTCTCAATACATGTGACCAGGGGATCATGGGGAAAACAATTATAAACAATACAGTGCGTAATAATAATTGGTACAAAAATAATAAGATGGTGGGGTTAAATGAGGCAATTATACACATTAAGCACCAATAAAAACAAATTACAAAAGTTTTAAGAACCCCTCATTTCACCCTTGTCACATTCCCCCCTACTTTTTCGTTGGCAGTCCCTGGCAACTGGTTCTAAACGTCATGCCCGTACCTCTCAGGTGGCTGTCCTTGGTTCGCTCTTCCAGAGCGCCGCGGACCTTCAGGTTCCCTAGGACCGGGGAAAAACCCTACATAAGGCGGCCATATTGGTCCCACCGGTTCGGCTACTGGGGCAGGTTCGGGGCTCTCCATCGGTGACCTGGGGGCTATACACACTTTTAATGCATTCCTATGGATCGTTCTATCTCGCCCTCCTTTTTCAGGTCGGATCCTGTATACTAGGCCCGCATCCCCCACCCTCTCCAATACCACAAAAGGTTCTGGGTCCCACCATGGGCCCAGTTTACCTTGTCCCTGTCGGTTCCGGTTTCGTACCCACACCCTCTCTCCAGGTAACAATGGTGGCATACCGGCTCGGCGGTCATAGACCTGTTTACGCTGTCCTGCTATATGCACCATTTTTTTCTCGGCTGTCCTATACGCTGTGGCCATTCGTTTCTGGTGATCTTGCACCCAATCTCCCACTCCCATTCGATTTTGTGACAACGGTACTCCTAATGCTACATCTACCGGACGCCTCAGGTGGCGACCAAACATTAAGTACGCAGGCGCATAACCTGTCGCACCATGTTCAGTATTGTTATAAGCGTGTACTAACTCAGGTAAGTGTTCATTCCATCTGCCTTGGCGATCAGTATCTAGAGAGCGCAACATGTTTAACAGTGTTTGATTAAACCTCTCCACCCCCCCATTACCAGCTGGGTGGTAAGGGGTGGTGCGACTCTTAGTAATACCGTATGTATGACACAATTGCTGCATTAATTCGGATTCAAAATTCGGGCCTCGGTCCGAATGGAAACGAGCCGGGCAACCGAATGGCTGAATAATATGTGTCCAAAGCGCACGGACAGTCGTGGGCGCAGTTTGGTCACGCGTTGGAATAGCCCAACTGTACCTGGTGAATAAATCGGTTGCTACAAGAATATTCTGCCATGCGTCATTCGGCCTACCTAATGTGAGAAAATCAATAGCCACTACCTCCATAGGATACGATACTTCGAATGGCTGTAAGGGGGCCCTGGGCTCTATCCTGTCTTTCAGTAGGCTGCAGGCAACACAACCTCGCTGGAACTGTCGCACCGCCCCCTCCATGCCCGGCCAGTAGAACCGGCGCCGAAGCTGCGCCAAAGTCCGGTCCACTCCGGCGTGTGCCGAGGCCTCATGGAGTCCTTTCCACACCTCCTCTCGTCGCGCCCCTGGACAAACAAGCTGTAAGTAACATTCTTGTGTATGCTGATCAATCACTTGCCTATACAACACATTGTCTCTGATGCGCAACCGGTCCCACTGTCGTAACATTTGCCTGGCTTCCCGTGACCAACTCCTCTTCTCCATAAGGGTAGGCAGTTTCCTCCGCTCTACGCAACTCTTCACCATCTGGATGTCCGGATCTCGATCCTGTGTTCCCCGCCACTCAGCTCCAGCCCACCCGTCCTCTCTCTCCACCGGTGCCAACTCCACTACGGCCACTCCTACAGGTTGAACAGGGAACCTAGACAGGGCATCTGCGTTCGCATTGCTTTTTCCAGGTCGGTACTTTATATCATAGGTGAATGATGCTAGCTGGGCTGCCCAGCGCTGTTCCACCGCGCCTAGTCGAGCTGTTTGAAGATGCGCAACAGGATTGTTATCTGTATAAATCGTAAAATGAGCGCCAGTTAAGTGATCTTTAAATTTTTCGGTCACTGCCCATTTAAGTGCCAAGAGTTCTAATTTAAAGGAGCTATAATTTGCATCATTTTGTTCGGTAGGGTGTAGACTTCGGCTGGCGTAGGCGATTACTCGCTCCTGGCCATCTTGGACCTGTGCCAGAACGGCGCCGAGCCCGCGGCCACTCGCATCAGTATACACTACAAACGGTCGGTCATAATCTGCATAAGCCAGTATTGGAGCCTGCGTAAGGGCAGTTTTAAGAGCATCAAACGAGTTTTGGCATTCAGGGGACCACTCTATTTTACACTGATGGGACTTCACATCATTCGGGACTCCGATCAACAAACTATTTAACGGCCTAGCTATGGCAGCAAATGAGGACACGAAGCGGCGATAATAACCAGCCAGACCTAGAAAAGCGCGGACCTCGCGGACAGTCGAGGGTGGGGTCCAGTCTCTTACCGCAGCCAACTTTTCAGGGTCCGGGCGCACTCCCTCTTTGTCTACAACGTGGCCCAAGAACTTTACCTCCGGTTGGAGAAGCTTGCATTTATCGAGGCGCAGTTTCAATCCGTGTCTCCACAGCCGCTCGAAAACCTGGTCAAGGTGCTGCATGTGAGAGGAAAAGTCAGGGGAATATACAATAATGTCATCGAGGTACACTAATAATGACTCTGTCACCTGGCCACTCAAGCATCGCTGCATTAATCTTTGGAAGGTCGCGGGGGCGTTACATAAACCGAACGGCATACGTTGGAACTCGAACAGTCCTAAAGGGGTGGTAAACGCTGTCTTTTCTCGATCCCGAGGGTCCATACCCACCTGCCAATAACCGCTGGCCAGGTCGAGTGTGGAGAACCACTGAGCCTTGGTCAGGCTTGTTAAAGTCTCTTCAATCCGAGGTAAAGGGAAGGCATCTTTGTGCGTCACGGCATTCAGTTTACGGTAGTCGACACAGAAACGCCAGCTGCCATCTTTCTTCTTCACCAGGACAATGGGCGCTGCCCAGGGACTGCAACTCTCTTTTATCACTCCCTTGTCCAGCATGTCACTCAATAAGGTCTTCATTTCTCTATACATGGAGGGCGGCAGCGGTCGGTGCCTCTCGCGGATGGGTGCCGCGTCTCCAGTTGGTATTTGGTGTTGCACCACGTCCGTCTGCCCAAAATCTTCATTATGGACTGCAAACACCTTCTTCCATTTACACATCATCGCATGCAGCTCTTCTCTCTGCTGGTCAGGTAGGTCATCTCGCCGGGTCAACGCCTCCATCTCCTCAGGTAAGGTCTTCACGGGTCCCTCGTCTTCGATGCTCACCAGGGACACTTCCACGGCTCCGTCGGTTCCTAGGGACAGGTTCAGGTCTCGTCGTCCACGGACGTCGGCCTCCTCCACTGGATATAGCTTCCCTAACTTTTGATGTCTGCCCACGGTCACGCTATACGCGTGGGGGTTGCAGATGCGCACGGGGACTCGGCCATTACGCACGGTGACCAACGCTCGGGCCACTCCCAGATCAGTTCCTTCCGGCATGGCCTCCATCAGGGCCTCGTATTCGGCTCCATTTGGACCTTTCCAGGCACGGCCCCATACTACTAACTCACTGCGGGCGGGGACTCGGATTCTCCGTCGGCCGACAGGCCACACATAGCCCAATGCTCCGTCTTCGTGGGTCACTGCCTCCACTCTCCTACAGGCGGCGAATGCTTTTTTCCATGGTGTCCTCTCCTGTTGGCATGGAAACACAGACCTCCCAGAGAGTTTAAATAATGCATGCCACACTGCGTGGACTACGTTCATCCCAATGATCAGCGGCTCAATACAATGTTCATCTTTTACAATTACGATTCCTCTTCCCGGTATTTTCAGTCCTTCTAATTCTAAATCGAATATGGCATAGCCAGAATAGGGTAGATCAAGGCCGTTTGCTGCCCGTAGGCTAAACACCAGAGGCCCATTTTCCATTTTATCTTGCGAGAACTTTTCGTTAAACAAACTCTGCTGCATCAATGTGACTTGAGACCCCGTATCTAATAAACCCCTCATTTGGACTCCCCCCATTGTTATCCCAATTGTCGGACATTCCCCCACAAACACTTCATTGGCCCTTAACTTTTTTTGTGAACGTTGCACCTCTGCCCCCCGGAC
Source organism: Gymnoscopelus microlampas (assembly GCF_963454915.1). Taxonomy (NCBI): domain Eukaryota; kingdom Metazoa; phylum Chordata; class Actinopteri; order Myctophiformes; family Myctophidae; genus Gymnoscopelus; species Gymnoscopelus microlampas. The sequence goes on along the minus strand of NC_139944.1, from coordinate 54,549,469 downwards.
CTCGGCGACAGGGCGTACTAGTTTAACTGACTTCGGTCGGATCTACAGAATCTCGCTATATGACCCGCCTGTCTACACTGGCTACATATCGGCCTACCTCCTTCATCCCATTCGTAGCGCTGAGAGGCCGTATACCGTCGCTCAGGTGGCGGTGGAGTGCGCGCTCGTGCGTCATTGGTGCCAGTGCGGAGGAGCGGTCTGATTTCCTTCATGAGTTCCTGCGTGAATCCTTGCATTTGAGTTTTTACGTCGTCCATGATTTCCTGTTTTAATTTTTCTCTCCAAGCAGGGTCCTGAGAAGGGTAGGGGACAGAAATAGGATTAACAGCGTGGCACGTTATTTCAGTAGTTCCATGTTCAGCAGCTAACAGGTAGGCTTCTTCGCGTAAAGCAGCAAAATCTTCATCTGGGTGTCGTCGAGCATATATTTTTAAGGCTTGGCCCAGGGGGCCCTCAGCTAAACCCATAACAAACTGATCACGAAGAATGGCTTCGGAGGGAGCGGTGCTTGGGTCGTACTGCCGCAGCCCACAAAACAGCTCTCTAAGTCTCAGGGTGTAAGTTTGTACATTCTCTCCTGCGCGCTGTGCGCACCGATAGAATAGTGAGCGCATTTCTGCGACAGAGACAGTTTCTTTATATAAAGCATCTAAGTATTTAAAAACTTTTGCCACTGTGTCGCGTTCGCCCTCCTCAACCACACTAATCTGCCGTTTAGCTTCGTTGGTTAGCGTTTTAATTATAATAGCAACTTTCCTGATTTCTGGTAGTTCCTGGGTACTTAATAATCCTCTAATCTGGTCTTTCCATTCCCTATATTTACTCTCGCCTTCTGTTCCACCAAAGGTGGGTAACCATGGGGCACCGGGATACACCGCCATCATCATCATTCTGAATCCGTAAAGCAAAAAACAAAAAGCAACAAAAACAACAAAACAGTACAGTTTCTCTTAAGGGTATTCTCATGTGTTTGTTCTCAACCAGTCCTGCCGCCAACGCCAAATATGCGAACAGGGCCGAAATTGTATCACATTTGACTTGCAATTTGTTTGTACTATTGCACTCTTCTCCTTTAATAAATAATCCAGAATAAAACTCACAACAATAAAATATAAATGCACAATAAAGTGCTGGGTGCGTAATTACTGTGAGTCCTATCTGAACTAATTGTTTGTCGACTACGCCACTTTTGTTATAGAGGGAAGTCCCCTTTGAATACACTTTAACTTCTTCTTCAGGCTTTCACAGGTTCGAGGTTAACTGGTAAGTTTCAATACTTTTGGTTTTGAGAATACAACACTGGCATGAGAATATCCCTTTAAGAAACTGGACACGAATACAGTGTATCAAAAAAAGGTAAGTCATATTTATTGGGTCCCTAATACATTGGCTTCTGTGCCTTAAAAACAATCAAATAAACACTATACTAATAAAACCTATATAAACATACAAAACACAATTAATCTACACAACAACTATAAAATAAATTATAAAGTTGTGCAAATTTCGCGGGGCTTAATCACAAGGGTTCCTTAGCATGGGGGGTTTCTGTGCAACAAATACTTTTCAAGTAAAGTGCTGTGCCAATAAAGTGCTTCAAGATACTCAACACGGTTTGTTCAGGGGTAATGCTGCATGTCCATATATGGGGGTAAGATGGGAAAGGGTTTGAGGCCAGTCGTCTTCGTCTTCTCTCTTCTTTCTCTCCGCCTGCAATTATAGAGATCTAGACCAGTTCACTGTGCATTTACACGATACATTTGCGTTGTCTCAGGCAGTGGTTATACAGGGATTCAACGTTGCTTGTTCGAATACTCACTCGCCAGCCAGGTTTTTACACCTGGCGCTGAGTTGGTTGCGTATGCAACGTTATCGCCACTTTCCAGTCTCAGCGCTCCTCATATGGTCTGGTCTCACTCGTCTCTCATATGGTCTGGTCTCACTCGTCTCTCATATGGTCTGGTCTCACTCGCCTCTTCCTCCCCTTCGGTTCGATCGCTTTCTCCTCTTGGTTTCTCCTTTGAATGTAGGCACACCTCGGCTTCCAAACTCCTAGGTGGCTGGTATGTCTACTTCATCTATGCACTCCTCTACTCCGTGTCTCGGCACAACCTTCCCCTCTGCTGTCCTTCTCCTCACTGACGCCTCTGTCACTTGGGTGCTCTGTTCTCTTTTTCAAACGGTCCCGCCTCCGCTTTTGTACCTGCCAAACCACACCTCCCTCTTCTTTCATTTGTCCGTGGTGACAGTCTGTCTGGGGACATTGGCCATGACCGTGGCCTTGGGCGTGACCGCGTGACTGCCGCTCTGCCACTCAATGTCTCTCAATACATGTGACCAGGGGATCATGGGGAAAACAATTATAAACAATACAGTGCGTAATAATAATTGGTACAAAAATAATAAGATGGTGGGGTTAAATGAGGCAATTATACACATTAAGCACCAATAAAAACAAATTACAAAAGTTTTAAGAACCCCTCATTTCACCCTTGTCACATATTAAAGGCCGCTTAAACTGACAGAAGTCCCCTCCGGGGACTACTAAAGTTTAATAACTTGTAATTAAACTTAAAACTAATAGATGTCTCTTATATAAGAGACTCTAAAGTTTAATAACTGTTCACTTTTCTAGCTAATCACGTACTTCCTGCCTTGAGCAGTGGCTACGGTTGCTAAAGCCCAATGAAAAAGGGGGTCGAGAGATGTTGGTGTTTTAAGCTAATCACTCAAATCAGTTGTCTTGTAGATATGTATTCACTAAATCACACATAATACATAAATCGAATACATAAGTTACATGGTCAGTTACAGATAGACCTGGCGCTGGTTCATTAAGTCAGCGTCAGGCTAAGGTATAAACAGACGTTAGTTACATCACTTAGACAGACCGGTTAGGTTATTAAACCTGTAAGAAAACAAAACACAGAGAACAACAATATTAAATGACGTGAATCCTCATCCCATTATGAACACATCAGAGTTATAATCGTTACATAGTTAATTCTCACTTACTTTAGTCCATCCATTCTCTCGCCAAGTTGTTAGCAAATTGTACCAGGTCCCATTCCCCTGGCACAGCAATCGAATCTAAGGTTTAGTACCAGACAGCCTATTATATCAACTTCACACACTGACCCGCCTTCAGGCCAGTTTACCCACAAGGCTTTGCGCTTGGTCCTGTACTGTTCCTTGCCACACAAAGCCTTTGTCCCTTATCTTCAACCTTCCCCCGCTTGGTATGCAAGGGGCCCTTTGAAGCTGCTACCTCACCAGGGGGTCTACTGTGAGCTTGCTAGACTCAACTTAAATGGGACATTGTCTTCTTCAACAGGACAGTTGAAACTAAGTACATTACTATATCATTAATAATAATCCACAATTATCTTTCATAATCATAGATTATTCCACATGTAGGCTTTTTCCAAAAGTAAACTAATTGTTAGGAAACAACATCACATATCAAATAAAATATCTATAATATCAATATAATATCTAATAAATCTATTATAATACAGTGATGTTGTTAGTTTTTTTTTTTTATGAGTAGATTAGATCTTGGCCTATTTGACAGTGCAGAAGCATAATTGCCTTGATGCCTATAACATTAACGAGCATCAACGAGCGTCAGCTGGAAACACACACACACACACACACACACACACACACACACACACACACACACACACACACACACACACACACACACACACACACACACACACACACACACAAGCACACACCTGCCCTCTGCAGTGCTTTAACTTCTCTCCAAAAGCCCTTGAATATGATGGAATATGATTAAGGATTACTGTTATTATGGTAAGCTCACATTTCATATACACACACACCATACAGTAAAAGCCTGCAGCTGATCCAAAATGCTGCTGCCAGGCTTGTGACAGGCACCAAGCTAAGAGAGCACATCTCATCTCACTAGTCCTTGTATCTCTCCTCTAGCTCCCACTAAAGCGTAGAGTGACATTCAAGATTCTCTTGTTTGTGTTCAAAGCCCATAACGGTCTTGCACCTCCCTACATTGTGGAACTGTCAGACCAATCTCCCAGCAGCCGGTCACTCAGATCTGACAGTCAGATGTGCATGAACACTCCACGGTCTAGCACGGCAAGGACGGGTGACTTTGCTGTCTTGGCACAGAGGCTGTGGAACAAACTCCCTTTGAAGATCAAAACTGCCCCCACCCTAGGGAGTGTGACGACCAGCAGCGGTTCTGGTAGGAGACACAAAGGAGACTCTTTGTGTCTCCTATCGGAACCGCTGCTGGTCGTCAAATTATTGGCCTAGGAATGCGACAAAAGAAGAAATATCCATGAATTCAAGTCTCCATGGGGTGAGTAATCGATAGAAAATATGTTCTTTTTTGGGTGAACTATCCCTTTAAATACTCAACAGCGCCACCCCAGGGTCACATAAACCCAAGGAACATGGATATGATTTTTCGTTTTACCATAACCATTCGAAACCAAGCATCCCTTTTCTGAGGAGAACTTTAGCCAAAAATAGCCGATCTACAAGCCCACAACGCCTCGCACTGCGAGGCGTTGTGGGCTTGTAGATCGGCTATTTTTGGCAAAGAGGTATAGGTGTAGAGGGAAAAAAGAGCAGACCAAGTAAACAAAAAAAAGTATAATTTACTTGAGCACCTGCCCCTCAAAATGTCTGCACGCCACTGGCAGTAAGTAGTCAGCCTTGCAGAACCATACTGTTTCTGGAGTGTGAGGCGAGTTGATGTACAAGTACAATCCCTGGACATCACACCGTCACACTTACTCTCAACCATTATGATGGTCTTTGGTATGACCCGGGCATGGAACCGAACCTCAACCTCCCAATCTCAAGGTGGACACTGTAACCACAAGGCCAGTAGGCCACTGAGCTGGTGTATTTTTGGATTGGTCATAAGAAGAACATTTGGATGAGGAATGGTAAATAATTGTAGCATGTATCTGCCATAAGGCTCCGTGTCCACAGGGGCTTTTTTTCTCCACTGCAAACGGCAGGGCGCTCGCCTGGTAGCGCCTCCAGGCGCCCGAGTTGAAAATATTTTATCTTTTGTCAGGCAGAGGAAAGCGCCTTGCGTGCATGCGGGAGCGCAAGGTAAATGCCCAGCGCAGCGCCAAGCTGTTGGAGTTTCAAAAAACGTGAAGCTCCTGTTATAAACAATAGGGCAAGCAAGGCTAGCGTCACTCAGCGGCTGCGGCTAACCCCGCCCCTGGGCGATGGGGTCTATATCTCCCTTCACTCAGAGGTTCGCTAATAGTAGCCTGCTAGTTGGTGCTCTTTCAGCAGTGTTTCGCCAAAATGGGAATGAATTGTTGTATGAAAACTGTTCCACGGCTTCTCACCATCGACGAGTTGAGAATAAAGGGGCTAAAATGGACAACGGACTAACTTTTCACTGCATTCCCAAGGAAGACAGCCAGGTCTCCGACGTAACAAAGAGACGATGCAGGGCTTGGTTGTCTGACAGCCCAGATGACAGAAAAAGACGTGGAAGAAACACGCAAGATAGCACACCTCAGGATCCATTATAGGCACTGTACGCAACAAGTACCATATATTAAATGGTAGGGTACCATCACTCTGATGCATACACCGGTGCCGTGTCATTGTTCCGACGGCTCATTAGTCCGACGGTTACTAAGCCTATACCTAACCCTAACCCTAACCGCACGCGGAAGCCACGTAGTCGGAGTTATGGGATGTTGGACTTATGGGCAGTCCCCGCATACACCTAGCCTGGTTCCAAACAGGCTGATAATCAGGCTAGCATAAACCAGGAGTGGGCAGGACATGACAATCCTTGACAAAGTTGTCTGAGAGTGCTGTGATCTGACTAACTTGTGCACCAGTGTGGTTCTGAAACTATTTTGATAGTACCCTTCTGCATAGTAAAAGCACAAGCAGACATGAGGTTATGCTCTGTAGATACATTATCTGTTCCCTTTTTAAGTACATATTAACCTGTACATGTTTTCAAATGAAATACATAGTCTTTCTACATAAAATGATTATATGCAAATAGAACCGCATTCTTTCGCATGGCTAAAATGCATAGGCCATTCTATCACTATGCAGTGCTTTCATTCAATGCAAATAGAACAGAATCCTGATGATGATGGCTCAGGTCACCAGTTGCCTCACCTGTTAATGATCACATTATACTCCTCTTTGAGCCTGATGAGGTTCCTTTTTATACAGTAACCTGTAAATGTACCTTGTTTTCAAATAAAAGACACCTTCATGTGACGTTGACTTACAGTGGTTACTTTGTAGATTTTTATTATTATTACAGAACATACAGTAACCGCTTCAGCCCATACATTTCGCCCATTTGAAAATAGCCGATCTACAAGCATTGTGAGCTTGTAGATCTGCTATTTTCAAATGATTATACATTTTATACATTTGAAAGTTTGTTTTTGCAGTTGGCTTTTAACATTGTTGATGTAATTCTTTGGATGTGCCGCTACTACTATGTGACACTACTATAGCTATATAGTAGTGTACCCTGTTGGATGGGTCTGTAGACTGGTAGTGACCCAACCAACATGGTGAATCTTGGCCACACCCCCCAAATCACTCCCCCACCCAAGTGAACTTTGCCAGCCTTAATAAACACATGCTCAGGAAAAAAATATATTCCGGTGGAGTTGGGCAAAGCATGATGTGATTGGTTTACTAATGTTCTTTAAATAAACCTATATTTAATGAATCAATATAAATATAACGCCCATGTGAAGAACAACTCTGAGCATACAATATAATTCAATTATTATATGATTTTTTTTTTTTTTTAAATAGGCTACTTGTTGTTCTATTTAGGCTTTTGGTAAAAGTAACTAAAAAGTAATAAGTTATATATATTGCTTTTGCTCAGACAGTAATATTGTAAAATAACATATTACTTTAAAATTAAGGTAAGTAATATGTAATGTAATTACAAATATAAGAGTAACTTGGCCAAGACTGCTGGCAACAACTGTGAAGGACGTAACATTACACAACTACTTATGTCAACATGGCTGCCATTGTATAATCTTTATTGTCCTACTGTAATGACAAAGTCTAAAGCACTTGAACCCCAGCAGAGCCGCCTGGGAGAAATGCGGGGCCCTGTGCGAAGTCGTGTGCGTGCGCGCGGTTTTGGGCGGATATTTCTGAGTTTTTGGTGGTTATTTGCAGTTATTTCTTTTTATAACTCTTAATAAATGTGATTCTGTTCACAAAAAAAAAAAAAAACTTTTTTTTTTCTTTTTTCCCCCTTCTTTTTCTTGCGGGGCTCCCCCAAGCGCGGGGCCCTGTGCGGCCGCACCGCTCGCACTACCCTGCCTGCGGGCCTGAACCCCAGCGTGCATTATAGTGCATATTCTGAGGCGTACGTTAGCCAAAAATAGCCGATCTACAAGCTCACAATGCGCCGTGTTGTGACACATTGTGAGATTGTAGATCGGCTAATTTTGGCAAAGAGATTTTGTGTAGACAGATAGACTGTACTTGGAACACTTTTTCTATCTATCTATCTATCTATCTATCTATCTATCTATCTATTATTCAGTGACAGTTACACACACCCTCCACCAGGTGGCGAAAGGCTTTAAGGCAACAGTGGACCCTTTATTAAGCATGCGTGAAACACGTTACCCCGGAACCAGAAGTAGGAGCGTGTATTTTTCAGCTCCGTTCCGTCAGCAACGATAGGACATCCGGTTTTTGAGCTGGCAACAATAAGGTTTCCGGTTGCCTTCAAAATAAGATCGCGAATTTGTAATGTTTTTTAAAAGACACAAATCTATTTTAAAAATACATTTATGATGTATGTCTTTTAAATGGCGCATACTAGAACACTTCTAATTGCCAGTTTTGTTTTTAAAGACACACATTTATTGAAAAAATACATTTATGATGTATGTCTTTTAAATGGCTTACACTAGAGCAGTGGTTCTCAAACTTTTTCATGTCAAGGACCCCCAAATTGATATATATTTGTATTATATTATTGTATCTTATTATTATTAGTATTATATTTGAAAATATCTTTTGCCAGGGACCCCCAGAAGAGAAGATTTGAGTTGCAAATGAAAAAGTTCAAAAGAATTTCAAGATTTTTCAAAAATGTTAAAAAATAGCAGATCTACAAGCTCTCAGCACGGCGCACGACGCGCTGCGAGCTTGTAGATCTGCTATATTTAAAATAGCGAACTTATAAATGGATAAAGTGGCTAACTACTTTTGCTGGGGACCCCCTGGAACCATCCCAAAGACCCCTGGGGGTCCCCGGACCCCACTTTGAGAACCAATGTAGGCCTACTATAGCACTTCTAAGTGAGGTTGTTCCAGATTTAAATTGGCTATTTATCCCCATTAAATGTGCACAGTTTCTGATCCTGTTTTGCACTTGGATATTGTGTTCATTTGTGTGTGTTAGATATAAGTATTTTCTTTTTGAAAATTATTATGATACAATATTGTTTATTTGCAGGAGCAAAAGAACAATGATAAAAGCAACAACAAAATATGCTACAAATAATAATAGTAGATGCAGTGCAGGTAAGATAAATAAATAAAAAAGTATAGGGTTTATTATGTTGATCTCACCTATTTAAAAAATAAAATACAATACAAATAAGAATGTAATCAGAAAAATACATTTAAAACGTATATTATTTAACGACATACATACAACATGGACACAGTATAAAAAGAAAAGATTAAAGACATATTGGTAGATTTGTAGTATATGTGCTGTTCCATAACTGAGCGCCCCTGAACTTGATAGAAAAAAAAAATGGTGGGCCGCCCAGTGTGGCCAGAGGTCAGAAAAGTGCCACTTTCAGACAATAGTGGACACTGGACAGGAGACCGCTCAGCGAGGCAGCACATTGGACATACGCACGCGTTCAGGGAGACCTCCTCTACAACACCACACTCTCCGCTAAGCCGGACGGGTGTGAAATAAAAAGTGGCGGGCCGTCCAGTAAGGTCAGAGGTCAGATAAGTGCCACTTTTAGACAATAGTGGGCGCTGCACAGGAGACGGCTCCGCGAGGCAACACTTTGAACATACGCACACTTTCAGGGAGACCTCCTCTACAACACCACACTCTCCGCTAAGCCAGGCGGGGCTCAAACAAAAAGTGGCGGGCCGTCCAGCGAGGTCAGAGGTCAGAAAAGTGCCACTTTCAGACAATAGTGGGTGCTGCACAGGAGACGGCTCCGCGAGGCAACACTTTGAACATACGCACGCGTTCAGGGAGACCTCCTCTACAATACCACACTCTCGGATAAGCCCGAGAGGTGTAAAGAAAAGTGTGGCGGACCGTCCAGTGAGGTCAGAGGTCAGAAAAGTGGCAAAAAGTGCCGCTTTCAGACAATAGTGGGCGCTGCACAGGAGACGGCTACGCGAGGCAACACTTTGGACATACGCACGCGTTCAGGGAGACCTCCTCTACAATACCACACTCTCGGATAAGCCCGAGAGGTGTAAAAAAAAGTGTGGCGGACCGTCCAGTGAGGTCAGAGGTCAGAAAAGTGGCAAAAAGTGCCGCTTTCAGACAATAGTGGGCGCTGCACAGGAGACGGCTCCGCGAGGCAACACTTTGGACATACGCACGCGTTCAGGGAGACCTCCTCTACAATACCACACTCTCGGATAAGCCCGAGAGGTATAAAAAAAAGTGTGGCGGACCGTCCAGTGAGGTCAGAGGTCAGAAAAGTGGCAAAAAGTGCCGCTTTCAGACAATAGTGGGCGCTGCACAGGAGACGGCTCCGCGAGGCAACACTTTGGACATACGCACGCGTTCAGGGAGACCTCCTCTACAATACCACACTCTCGGATAAGCCCGAGAGGTGTAAAAAAAAGTGTGGCGGACCGTCCAGTGAGGTCAGAGGTCAGAAAAGTGGCAAAAAGTGCCGCTTTCAGACAATAGTGGACGCTGCACAGGAGACGGCTACGCGAGGCAACACTTTGGACATACGCACGCGTTCAGGGAGACCTCCTCTACAATACCACACTCTCGGATAAGCCCGAGAGGTGTAAAAAAAAGTGTGGCGGACCGTCCAGTGAGGTCAGAGGTCAGTGGAAAGTTGAGCAGAACATATTTTTGTAACTGTGTCCAAGATGCCTGTGGGAGCAGTTATCTGAAAACATATGACCTGCTTATTTTGATAATTATTGTGAGAGTTTTGAAATAACAAGGATTACATTAGATGTGTATTTTCCAGTGTTTGGTTAACTATTTCTTTAGTATTAGGACTGTGCATGATGCAACTCTGCTTAATTGTTTGCTCTAATCAAGGGTTTCAGTACAGCTGCTTTGATTAGGCACAGGTGTGACGTTTAGTCCTGTATGTAAGAGGCCAGGGTCACAGTGACCTGGAGCAGTATAATTGGAAAAGACAGCTCTGAGGATAGACCTGAAACACTTTTCTTACCGTTTTTATTTGATTGAGTTTACACCTTTTTTGGAAACATTTTTTTTACTTTGAATAAATGAAGAAAATGCACTTTGGAAGTGGACTCTATTATTTTGAAAACGCGTAAGGGATTTTGGCACCTACAATGCCTTTTTGTGACACTTCAAGTGGCTGCACTATGAGTTGTGACATGTTCTTTCTAGATGGTACGGCCTGGTCACCACATTGAGTACAAATATAGCGACCAAGATTTTTCAGGCAAAGCAGGTAATTTCCAAGGAAAGGAGCCCCAAGTGTGTCATCCACAAAGCTGTTTAATATGTGGCACACGTCTGTCATAGAAAATTGCAGAGACACTAATGACACCACCTGAGTGTTGGCAACATTGAGTTTCTCAAGCGCTTTTTTAAACAATGTTGGGCACTCCGCTGCTGCTGCTGCTGCTGCTGCTAGCCGTGTGTGACATTTTTGGAAAGCAGATGTCTGTTTTAGAAATGTTAGTATTGGTAATGGTATGGCTTCACACATATTGTGATTTGGTCTTTCATTGCAAAAAAATACATCCACATCATGGCCAATATCTTTCAAATTGTCCTCTATTGTGATGCCAGCATTAAGTGGTGCATCATTACATTTCACATAGAAATAAATGTACCCATGTGGTTTTGCCATTTGCAATGCATTTGCTGGTTGGAGGATCTTCATATTTGTATCATCTGCTTTAATTACAACATTGTCATAAAGCAAATGTGCCCAGAGGTGTCACAGAGCCTACATGACAAATGATTGAGCCCACTATTGTCTGAAAGCGGCACTTTTCTGACCTCTGACCTCACTGGACGGCCCGCCACACTTTTTTTTACACCTCTCCCGCTTAGCGGAGAGTGTGGTATTGTAGAGGAGGTCTCCCTGAACGCGTGCGTATGTTCAAAGTGTTGCCTCGCGGAGCCGACTCCTGTGCAGTGTCCAATTTGTATAGGCTATGCACTCCTTTGAACAGCATTTATCCATTTATATAAATTATTAATGTTTTAAATCCCTTTTTGTTACACAGAAACATAATATGTGTTGTATAGAAACATAATATGTCGTTTAAATGCTTAATTTATAGTTTTAATGTGCAACTTAACCGTTTTTCAATGGCTCCTTTTTGCTCTAGAGGGTACTCTTATTCTGAAGAGATCGTTCACCGGAAGTCTTGTTGTTGCCACCTTATCGTTGCTGACGGAACACAGCTGTATTTTTCTATACCTCTATGGTATTTTTCCACAGCTCCTCTCGTCTGCTGTTTTGTTTACGTTTCGTAACCCTGGTGATTATTATTTATCTGCACTAAGCGGTGAGTCAAAGCTGTGTTTATTATTATTGTTCATTGGTTGATAATGTTTGTGTATTTAATGCTGCTCCCCGTTAGCCACCGTTACAACGGTGTAGTTTTAGCTATAGCTTCTGCTAGCTTTGATAAATCAACACTTGAGATGGTGGTGAGACAAATCAAAGCTTAATGTCCCACTTTATCATCATCTTCTATTCTACTGCACTGAGCAGCAAACACACATTTAGACCAGTTGTCTGAATGTTAAGGCATTTGCTTGGATAGGCATGTTTATAGCTAGCATCGTTAGTAAGACATGAGAAATACAGTAGATGGAAGTACAAATTCCCCCCCCCGTATGAATGAATGAACCATTGTAAAGCGCTTTGAGCACTTGGAAAAGCGCTATAAAAATGCAATTCATTATTATTATTATTATTATTATTATACAGAATGTCATACAATCTGTTTACAGGTTACTGGTATGAAGAGTGAAAAATATGTCACTCTGATAAATATGTACAAAATAAGAAAGAGAGGCGGGGGGGGGGGGGGGTAGGTTAGGACTTGGACAGGGGCCATTTTTGAATTGCAGCCTCCTGAAGGTGAATCTTTAGGGCAGTTTTGAAAGTGAGCAGGGTTTTACACTCCTTTACTCCTTTTGGTAGGGCATTCCACATTTTTGATGAATAGCATGAAAACGAGTTAATTCCCTTTGTTGAGCCAAATCTGGGTTGAACATGATTTGTGGAGCTGCCTCTGGTGTTAAAGTTTGCCCTGGGATTTCACCAAAGATTTCACCAAGTTTGCCCTGGGATTTCACCAGTAAAGCCTGTATTTGTCTGAACATGTACAAATGATAAATATTGATTTTTTTTTTCAGCCTCATGGTGGCGCTATAACAGGCCGATTTGTGTTTTTAGCTATAACTACATTGAGCTGTGTACAACTTTGTATGCACACTTACTAAAGGCCAAGGAAAATATTTTTTTCCTGCCTTTTATAGCGCCACCAGGAGGCCGACTTATGTAAAACACATTTGTTATTGTTACTCCTTCAGATTTGATCAAAATGTCACGCAAACCGGCACACATGATCTCTATAGTCATGTGTTTAAGACGGATATTTGTTATATTCCATCCTCATTAGCTAAGATTGACATCTAATGTTTCCAGGAGTGGCCCGTTTTGAACAAAATGCTACAAATCATGAACGCAGCGTCCAATTGTGGTGAAACTTTGCACGCACATTCTCACTACGTTGAGGAACAAATGTCACCCTTTTAACATTGCCCTATTATAGCACCACAAAGAGGCTGATTTTTGCAAAACATTTTAATTTTGAATTTTAATATTACTCCACAAATTGTGTCCAAACATCACGCTAATCGCTACACATTATCTCTGTAGTCAAGTGATCAAGACTTCTGTCTGATCTTTCATATTCCATCCTGATTGGAGAATTCCGAACATAACCTACCTGACCTGGTGGAGGCCTGTGCCTGTGCTTTTTATAGTTCTTGATGATATTGTATTTTGGTATTATTTTTATGCTATGTTGATGAATTGAATACATAGGACCACAGTGGAAACAAGTCCCCAGGACTTATTTTTCTCCGCCAGGCTGAAAGGCATGGCCGGGACTATGTTTTGCACCCTGTCCGTCCGAGACCTGTGCTCAGAGGAGCACTTTTTCTAGTTTTTGTTATCCTTTTAGCTCAAATGTCTGACTGTACCTCGTGCTGTTTACATTTCTGTCTAATAACGTATTCAATACAACTGTACTTACCTGTAGGAAGAAAATGGACATCATTGTTGAAATGAAACATTGTAATCGTAGGCTACATGTATACATTTCTGAAAATGCTACATTCTCTATGAAGCTGCCAGAGAGAAAGGCAGCAAGCGTATTGAAGTCTCCTCTTTTCAGGGCGTAACATTCTCAGCTGCTTGACAAGATGGAAGGAGCTGCATGGATGCATTGGGGGGCTGTGGAGACCAGAGAGACTGGCCTGGAGACGTTCACAGGGGGAGGAGGAGGAGAACATATTAGCACCCCCCATGGCCTGGAGGATCACGGTGAAGGGAAAGTGGCTGGACATCCCAGTGAAACAGAGGTTAGTGGATTCAATGGCCCTCATTTATCAATGGAGCGTATAAACCGGCATATATTTTTCCATATATTCGGCCGTACGCCAACGTCGAAGTCACATTTATCAACGAATCCTACACAGCCGATCCGAGCGTACATTTGGTCCCAGCTTTGATAAATCTCACGTCTGAAAACGAGCGTCATTTAAATGACATGCCCTTAAATATTCTGGAAACACCCCGATTTTACGACATGATTTTGCCTCGCTGCCTGTCCAGACACGCACACGCCTCTCTCTCTCGCTCTCTCTCTCTCTTAGTTACACTAAAGCAGTCATGTAGGCTATATTCCCCATGAGACTCGGGCGGTCTGCAGACTGCAGTGATCCCGTGCCGCCACCCACGTTATAAGAGATTGGAGCGTCAGGTTTATATCCTTAATTAAACCCAGCCAGGTTGTAGCCTATATAACTCTCTATGACATAACTCCATACCATAGGACAAGCTACTGTAAGTTTGTAGACCTCACTGTCCATGAAAAGATGACCGCGGGACTCCCGACCGTGGGACTCCCGACGCAAAAGCGCTCGTATATTTTGAAAATAGCAGATCTACAAGCTCACAATGCGTCGCCGATGCGACGCTTGTGTGCTTGTAGATCTGCTATTTTCAATGCAGCCAGATCTGCAATCTTATCTGAATGACTGTTAAAGCAGTCTGTTTAAATTACTTTATAAAATGTTATATTTTCACAGGGATTAATTTATAGTGTAGATATACATTTTGGAGTGGATATGTGTCCAGATGCCTGTCAGACAGTCAGACAATGATGCTCCGCAGGTCTAGGATGAAAAACGGGCGCAGCAAACTGTAGGATGAAGCCCACGTCCGGATATATTGATAAATGCCGAAAGGTGCGGTGATCTCATCGTACACCCATTATTTGGGCTGCACCGCATTGATAAATGAGGGCCAATGTGATCTCCCTCCTTTTGAAAAGGTTCACCTAGATTAGAATGACATGACCAACATAGCCTGGACACCAGGTTGAAAGTCTTTAGTGTTCAATTGCGCAGCGACATTTATTTTAATTATTATATAGCTATAGTCTAAATGGAATAGTCGTGCGTGCGCGCACCCAGAAAAGTGTCTGCATTAGAGACATCATGCACCTTTGACCCTCGCCTAGAGGAATTCTTTATGACCAAGGTCATTAAATATAAGGCAAAAAGGCTGGCAAAGTACTGAGCTGTCACTGCTATCATTGGCAGCCGCCGCATATGGCGGAGACGCTGCTACTTATACCCTTAGAGTACTGAGTGACATGCTTATTGTAACACATGCCATGTAACCGTAACTCTAGTGTGTGTGTGTGTGTGTGTGTGTGTGTGTGTGTGTGTGTGTGTGTGTGTGTGTGTGTGTGTGTGTGTGTGTGTGTGTGTGTGTGTGTGTGTGTGTGTGTGTGTGTGTGTGTGTGTGCGCACTGTATAATGTAGATGTCTACCAGTGATGTCCATCTATCCAGTCACAACATGTTTCCTCAGCACTGCATGAATTTCGCTGACTCAGCAGCCCTGAGTCAGGACCTGAGCTCTGCTGCCCCCTGGAGGACTGCTGCCTGCATGACTCCCATCTACTGCACTGATACTGAGACAGGCTGTGAGTAACATACACACACTCTGTCTCTCATGCTTTTTCAGGCCTCATAAAGTTGAATCCAGACTTTGTCAAGAGCAGAGTACATCCAGGAGAGGTCTGTACTCAAGTCAAGGACCTGTGAGTCCCTATGTCCCTATGACATACTAGTGTCACGTCCAGGCGGTGTTCTTGTACATCAAGCAGCCTCACGCTAAAGAAACAGGAGATAGAAGCACCATAGGAAGCACCATAGAAGACACGGAAGCACCATAGGAAGCCATATGGGCCACATGTCTCAGAATTGTTGTTTCCAAAGGCTGTAATGGAGGTGCTTTGCTGTGTGGTGAATTATCCGCATATGTAATTTTCAGTGTGGCTTGCCAAAATGTAAAGACAATACAATAATAATTACAAAACAACAATCAGTAGAAGAATACATCTGCTACAATCAGAAAATACATTGAGTTGTTCTCTGCTGACATAACCTCTCTCCTCCTTCTAGGTCTCTCACTCCTTCCTGTGTGTAAAGAGGAGGTTTTCCCTGAACAGCAGGAGAGGAGTCCCAGTCTGGTCCCGGTGAAACTAGAACCTCCACAGATTAAAGAGGAACATGAGGAGAGGAGTCCCAGTCTAGTCCATGTGAAACTAGAACCTCCACAGATTAAAGAGGAACAGGAGGAGAGGAGTCCCAGTCTGGTCCAGGTGAAACTAGAACCTCCACAGATTAAAGAAGAACAGGAGGAGAGGAGTCCCAGTCTGGTCCAGGTGAAACTAGAACCTCCACAGATTAAAGAAGAACAGCAGGAGAGGAGTCCCAGTCTGGTCCAGGTGAAACCAGAACCTCCACAGATTAAAGAGGAACAGCAGGAGGAGTTACTTAAAAGACCAGAGGAGGCTTCAGGGTCATCGTTGACATTGCTAACAGTGAAAAGTGAAGATGATGATGAAAACAGAGAGACAGAGCCTCTAGCCAGCACATCTACTGAACACATAAAAACACAAGCTGATGTAGAGGACTGTGGAACATCACAACCAACTAGTGATGACCAGCTCCTCTCTTCACACTGTTCTGAATCTGACATTACTGAGGACAGTGATGACTGGCCTTCACACTGTTCTGAATCTAATACTGAAGACAGTGATGAGCAGGGGACCAGTGAACAGCAGTCCTCTTTAAACACACCGAAATCACACAAGACACAACGTGTGGAAGGAAAAAGATTGTCATCTAGCAACAAGCTGTCCCATAACCCGAAATCATCAAAACAAACAGTATCCACGAGGATTCAAACTGTAAAGAAAAGCTTTTGTTGTACAGAGTGTGGCAAAAACTATGTTGATCTGAAAAGACACATGAGGATTCATAAAAGAGAAAAGCCATTTGCTTGTTCAGTTTGTAACGAGCATTTTAGCCAAACTCCAAGTCTGAAAAGACACATGATGACTCATACAGGGGAAAAGTCATTTGCTTGTTCGGTTTGTAGTAAAAGCTTTAACCAAATTCAACCTCTGAAAAGACACGTGAGGATCCATGCAGAGAAAAAGCCATTTGCTTGTTTGGTTTGTAAGAAAAGCTTTAACGGAACTCAATATCTTAAAAGACACATGAGGACTCATACAGGGGAAAAGCCATTTGCTTGTTCAGTTTGTAGCAAGCATTTTAGCCAAACTCAAAGTCTGAACAGACACATGAGGACTCATACAGGGGAAAAGCCCTTTGCTTGCACAGTATGTAGTCAAAGCTTTAAACGAGCTGAAAATCTGAAAGTACACATGAGGATTCATACAGGCGAAAAGCCGTTTGCTTGTACAGGCTGTAACAAAAGCTTTCGTCAAGCTGGATATCTTAAAACACACATGATGATTCATACAGGTGTAAAGCCCGTTGCTTGCACAGTTTGTAGTCAAAGCTTTAACCGAGCTGGATATCTGAAAATACACATGATGATTCATACAGGTGAAAAGCCCTTTGCTTGCACAGTTTGTAGTCTAAGCTTTAACCGAGCTGACACACTGAAAGCACACATGAGGATTCATACAGGCGAAAATTCATTTGCATGTACAGTTTGTAACAAAAGCTTTAGTCAAGCTGGAAATCTTAAAGCACACATGATGATTCATACAGGTGTAAAGCCCTTTGCTTGCACAGTTTGTAGTCAAAGCTTTAACCGAGCTGGATATCTGAAAATACACATGATGATTCATACAGGTGAAAAGCCCTTTGCTTGCACAGTTTGTAGTTCAAGCTTTAACCGAGCTGACGCACTGAAAGCACACATGAGGATTCATACAGTCAAAAATTCATTTGCATGTACAGTTTGTAGCAAAAGCTTCCATTGTACTCAAAAACTGAAAATACACCTGAGGAGGATTCATGATCATCCTTTATTAAAATTGCCTAATGGGTCAACAGTGAAGTCCCAGTAACGGTTGTGCTCCAGAACCTGGTGTACTGTCAACAAGACTGTAACAAGACTTGTGGCATCACGCCGCTAGGTACAGTCTTCATCTCGAATGTGCACCAGAATACTACCGTCTTCCTTTATCTCAGTAGCTTTCAGCAGCTGGCCTTTACATAAAAGGGAAGCATAATTAAATGAATTTGTAAAATGAAAATAACGACATCAAATAAAACATCAAATAGGATAACAGTAAAACGATCTTGAGTGTTCAAAATCTGGATGTAACCATATCTATCTTTAACTCCTGTCTCATCTGTATCACATTCTTTGAAATCAATTCTCAATAGTTTTCTATTTGCCCTTGCAAGTCAACTAGTTTTAATTGTATATACATCTCCTTTTATAATGAGCTTCTTAATGCTATTAATGTTTTGTGTAAAGCACACTTTGAATTGCCTTGTTGAAATGTAACAATACAAATAAACTTATACCAAATTACTAGTGACACTTTATTACTCAAATTAAAAACAGTGCTCCCTTCATTACTCTGTTGAAGTGATCCATATGTAAATAAAATTTAGAAACCAAAACATTACCATAAATACTTGGTCCAGAAAGATCCATGTTATGTCTATCAATGTATGAATTATGTTTGTCTTCCACAGTAATGTACTTATGATGCGTCCCAGTTGCATCCATGTGATGTATTTCTTTATTAGTTATTCTATTTATAGTGGCTCATAGGAATTTATAGACTACGTGACAACCAGGAATAGTTTGGTGACCACAGGAGAGACTGTTGACAGCCGGAATGTAGACGGCATCCCGGGAGCAGTATGGGTTAGCGCCCCATGCTGCGTCTTCCGTGAGGAAGAAGCCCAACAAACCCGCGGTGAGGCCTTTAGGAGGGCCATTCCATTCCAGCGTACCGCAAGCGGAGCTAATACCATTAGACGGCCCAATCTAGTGGTATCGGCCCAAGGAACCATCACGCCAGAAGGAAATGTTTGGATCGGGATGGTGCGGAGGATCTGGTACAGCGCTCAGGTCCTGGACCTGGTGAGACGAAGGAGGAGCCCGGCCAGGAGGCCAACCACAGAGCCTAGTCCCTCCACGTGCCAGAGCCTCCCCCGAGTTCCGGCAGAGTAGTTCTGGAGAAGCGGACTGATTGGCCCTGTCTTTCCCTATAGGACTGACCGTGGGTAGCTACTGGGACGTAAGTCGGGGCTTGATCAACCCTGGCTGGGTCACCTGGGCGAGGGTGTATGTTGTATGTTGCGAGACCCGAAACACCCTATGACCCCAGGCTACAACACTGATGATGTGTCCCAGTTGCATCCATGTGATGTATTTCTTTATTTCTTTATTCAATTACAAATTATGTAAAAGGCAGGAAGCAACCTATAAAACGAGACGGGAAGCAGCGTACATTACAAGCAGGGGTCATCGCCATGCTGGCTTGTGGTGGACATTTTTGTAAAAATTCTATTTTTGCCACGGACATACAAAATAGGTAGACAACAGAAAGAGCTAGCCCTAAATTACCATTACAGGTCTGTAACTGAGAGTGTAACGAATGGAACCGAATGGACCCTTACTGGTCTGTAACTCTGAGACTGTAACAAATGTAACCAAATGGACGCTTACGGGTTTGTAACTCTGAGAGTGGACAAAGGTACCCTTACAGGTCTGTTCTACACTCTCAGAGAAATGGTGGTCCTTGAAAAAACAAACAAAAAAAAACTTAGAGGACCACTAGTGTCGTGGACTCCTAATGTACCATACATAGTGTCATAGTTAATCAGTGTCATACATATTCAAAGAAACCCTGGAGACTGACATTCAGTATTTGGGTCTTATGATCAAAATAAGAACATTCTAATTGTGTGTAAAAACAAAGTCTGGAATTTGCCACGGACAAGGACAAGTCTGCTGTAGCATAAATTGCCCAGTTTGGGACAGGTTTATAAACTTGACCTTGAAGTCTTGCCACGGACACATTTTGATGACCGCTGGTGTTTACGTCTACTTTGTGTAACCAGGCTTTAATTATATTCTATGTTTTCTTTTAAATCCCACCAGATCCTGATAGGTATTGAAGAACCTTTGTTTTGTTAAGTTCAATCAGTGTTTACAGTTCTATTCCAGCTGAACTGTAGGGATAGTTCACCCAAAGAAATTAAACATTGCTATGGATTAGTCACCCCATGGAGACCTGAATTCATGGATATGTTTTTGGTTTTGTCTCATTCCTAAGACAATAATTTGATGACCAGCGGACCGGTAGGCAGCGGTTCCGGTAGGAGACACAAAGCAGACTCTTTGTGTCTCCTACCGGAACCGCTGCCGGTCATCAAATTATTGGTTTAGGAATGAGACAAAAAACAAACAATATCCATGAATTCAAGTCCATGGGGTGACTAATCGATAGGAATAAAGTCATTTTGGGGGTGAACTATCCCTTTAAGGCCAGCTGAACTGTAGACTAGATACCAGTACTGTCACTTTAAGGCTGCACTGCAGTCGATGCACCTCAATCTCAGTTCATGCTAGCCTCGTTCCCAGCCTCACTCATCATGCAGGTTGTTGTTTATTTTCTCCGTCATTCTTTACCTTCTTATTTCCCTTTATGGACGATGTAACGCAGCTGTATGCAGTTATAAATGATACCTGCTAGTTTGTGAATATGCACAGGTGTCTTATGTTCCAATATAAAGTTTGTAAATGCACTTTTGCAACGTTTATAGTAGAGATGTTTACCGTTCCTTGTGTTGCGTGTACTTAGGCTGAACCTGTATTAGTAGTCAAAATGTGAAGTCAAAATAAAGAAAACCACTTCGCTATTCACCAAAACAAAGGCTGTTTTGTGTTGTTGAAAGTCTATTCTCCGAGGTGGGGAGCCTCTCAGCACCCCACCTTCTCTGTATAATACACTTTTTGGGCAGAAAATAAAATATGTCCGCGAGGAGACGGAAATAATTGTATTTACTCCACTGCGCCCTCTACAGATCGGGCCAATATAAATCACCATAGAACAGACCTGTAGAGGGCGCAGTGGAGTAAATACAATTATTTCCGTCTCGCGGACATATTACATTTTCTGCCCAAAAAGTGTATTTTAATTTACAGAGAAGGTGGGTTAGAGTTAGAGAGAACTCACTAACGCTCTGGAACAGGGCTGTATACTGTAGCTGAACCTGTACATACTGTATACAGGCACTAGGCACATCTGAGCACCTCGATTTAAAGTAGGCTATTTTGTCCAAAATGTTTCAAGAAAATATATTTGAAAAAATTGTCTAATGTAATCTAAAGTATACATGATAACATGCATGGTGCATCATCATTATAATAGTATTAATAATAATAGTACTAGTAATGTAAAGTATACATGATGTGAACATGCACAGTACATCATTATCACACTTAATTTTATCCTTCAGCCTCTTGTTTTTGCCCCAAAATGACTGGACATACAGGTTTTGTAGCAATTGTAGAAATTAGACCTTAATTGTCGAATGTTTAAGCATGTTATAATTATGAATACACTTAAAAACATTTAACACATATTTCATTTGTTTACATTTTGGGAAAAAATAGCTAACTTAACACCGAGACCATGGGACCCCGGACCCCCATAAGTGAAGATTTTTGTTCAGATGTTCAGAAGTGTTCCACATTTTTCAAGATGTTTTAACATCTTTCAAAGAAAATGTAAAGACAGACATGTTTTAATGGCTGAAGCATAAAATACGGTTAAAACGTCCTTGAACTGCTTAGCCAAATTAGCCAATGTAGCTCACAACCCTTTTTTATAACATATTTGATGGCAGGGCAACCTACAATACAGGACAATATACGTGCTGAGTGTTCCGGTTATCCATTTATAGATGTCCCAACTGTTTGTGGAATGGATATATTTACACTACACATCAGTACAACATGCAACAGTATCCATTACACAAACGTGAAAATATTTCCTCTTCACTGTTTGACTCTAATTAAATGTATTATATATTATAGCTCTCCTCTAAATGGATAATCACTTTTTTTTTTACTATGTGTGTGCGTGCGCGTGCGCGTGCGTGTGTGTGTGCACACATAATGTATAAAGCAGATGTCAACCAGTGATGGTCACAGTGGGAACTGCATGAATTGACTCGGCAGTCCTGAGTCAGGACCTGAGCTCTGCTGCCCCCTGGAGGACTGCTGCCTGCATGACTCCCATCTACTGCACTGACACTGAGACAGGCTGTGAGTAACACACACACACACACACACACACACACACACACACACACACACACACACACACACACACACACACACACACACACACACACACACACACACACATCATCCCTATCTTGTCTCGTCATTAAAGGTGAACATTTGCAAAAAAAGTACATGTTCATAGTTGTAGAGCTTGTAGATCAGTTATCTTTGGTGAAATGGTTAGAGGAACAAATGAGGGAGCCAAGGATAGACCCCTGGGGGACCCCGGTCAATGAAGCAGTATATCTCTGCTGTCGGGCAGACAAAAATATAAACAACACAACACTGCCTCACAGTTGCTATGGTGACTTTACACATTGTCAGATACTTGAATGTGTCCTACTCCTTATATTAGAGTGGAGTTAGGAGCTTTAGTCATCAGAAGCACTTTTTTACACTTTTCATTCGTTCAATATTTGTAAAACCCATACACAGACGTAAAGGGTATTCAATAACACAAAATTCCAGATACCGTATTTTCCCAAATAGTAGCCCGGGCGTTTATTTCACAAAATCTACTTGAACCCCCCCAGGCGTGTAAAACAACCAGCCGGATATTTGCTACAGGCTTTTATTTATTTTTGCACCGACCATTATTTGTCACATTCAGCCCTGAACTTCACTGACTGAAGTAGAGGTCACATGAATCACATTCACAGATTAGAGATTGTATGTATTTATGAATGTTATTTTATTTTCTATTACAATAAAATGAAATGTGATTTGACTTACACTAATAATGACTTTAGTTGATTTGTCACTATTTAAAATATAGTATTTCTTAATTATTAATAAGACAGCTTGTAGATTGGCTATTTTCACTATTTTTAATTGTTTTTAAATATTAAAACAAGGAACAGTTTTGGACACAGGCCTACAAGGTTTCCACCCGACAGCTAGTGGCAGCGGTGGCCTAGTGGTTAGAGGGGCGGCCTTGATACCGGAAGGTCCCTAGTTCGATTCCCCAATTCATCACATCAATCATGAATCACCGCTGAATAGCCCTTGAGCAAGGCTTCCATGCAGGGTCCGGCTGGAAACAAGCTTCGTGCTTAGTCCGACACCCTGGGTAAACAACAAACTTTGCTTTGCTTTTGCGACAATATAGCCTATATGGTTCTGTATCAGTATATCAGTCAGTTTTAGCAGATTCCATTCCAATTATTGGCTACTATGACTGCTTATGAATTTCATGGGCCTGGCTAGGCAACCTGGCCTGGCGGGGATCTGCCCTGTTGCGCACAGCAGCACAACAGGTGAACGCAATTAACTTAATTGTGTGTTGCGCACTAAAAACGGGCTCAAACAATGTCAAACTGTCACAATCTAGCTGCTGCAATATACTTCCCATTTGGATCATTGTTGACAAACGAACAGAACATGGACGTTGTTTGCAAAAGGATTATTTATTTTGTGTATCTGAGCGATGAGGTCACAGCTTCTCTCTACTTTTGTATGATATTAATAGCCTAAACCAGTGGCGTACCCACCATAGAGGCAGGGCAGGCGGCCGTCGGACCTCCTCGTCCATTCACGCGGCAGAGCGACGTCGCCTATAGTGATGCAAATGTTTTCCTTTATCTTCATGGGGTGCCAGGAGTGCCAGGTGTGGGGGTCTGGGCCATCACCTGTACTCACCTGGCATAAAAGGGGCTCTGAGAGCAGCTTGAGCCATTAAACTATAGGCTACAACATGAAGAGACCACCGCTGAATAATTGATTGATTGATTATACTTATTGTTTTTATTAACGTTTTTCAGTTTTGTCAGTGTAGTGTTGTTGTTAACTTGTTTCCCCCGAGATTTCCCCCCGACATTTTCCCCGAGTACGAGGGGGGGGGTAGAAAAAAAATCTCGCCTGCCCTAAATGTAATTTCTGGGAACGCCACTGGCCTAAACTTTAAATCTATATGCAGTTATTCATTTCTATTACTTGCTGGCTATTAATACTCATAATCTTGGGATTTCGCTGTGTTTTGTACAGTTTGTTTCATTTAAATACGCTTATGAGCAGCTCTCTCTCTCACTGACTGACTCTGTGGCCGCACCGAGGTGCTTTATAATGTCGGACACTAGGCTACCCGACGTTTGCATCATACACTCTAGCCTTTAATTGCTTTTGATTAAAACCATATTTTAATCACATAATTATGACTCCCAACATTTCCATTGCAGGAGGGCGCTTGTAATGATTTTTTTCTATATTTCTATAAGTCTTTCAAATTATGCTAAGATGATGTGGATGAGAGAAGTTCATTGAAAACACAAGGTGATGTCTCAGTTATAGCAGCATATAGAAAAAGAGCGATGCATCAGGAACACATTGAGTCTCAAGCAAGCGTTCAAGTCAACATGTTCTAATTTATTGAAAGACAGGCAGTCACATTTATACATCGACAGAATGTGTGTTGGACAGCCCACCGAGGTGGTCTCAAATGGGCGTAGCTATTACACATATAATAAATTGATGCCTATGTGTGTAAGTGGAGTGAAGTGCAAAAGTTCATCAGATGAGATAAGCGAAGACGTAGGTTTGGGCCCCTCTGACATCCTGGCTGACAGACAGATGTACTGATGGGAGGGATGTGCTGTGGCTCACAGGGACCCGATGTTGAGCAACATCGGCAGGCTTTCACCACGGGTGCAATATGACCCTCCGCACGGGTGCTATAGCCCCCCGATTGTATAATTCCAACAAAACTAGCCTAACAAACTATCAATGGGCTGTGTCTTATCACAAGCCATAGTTGCAGTTAACGTTGCGGTTTATTCTACACCTGCATGCGTTCTTGCATTGTTTCGACATAATATTGAAATGAAGAACACAAACCTGTTTGGCACACGGTTGTGAATCTTGGCGCTTTTGTTTTATTTTGATCTTCTCAAAAGCCAAGATCGGTTATTCAAGGGGACATCGTGTCGGCTCGCTTGTTGTTGTTAGCTTCCTTGCTCTAAGGATGATGGCTATTGTAGTTCTGACTCTGAGGTAGCCCATACGAGAATATTATCCCGAGATAATCAAATTGTAAAATATTCTTGATAAAAGGGAATTCCACCTCTGAATGTTGTCATGTTTATGCTAAAGATTAGGCTGATGTCTCACTCTCTCGGACCAAGAAACGAGCTGACAAGATTATTGCTGACTCCTGTGTCACCCCATATATCAGGGTATACAGGTATATCAAGACGTCCTTGTTGTGTCACAGGAATAGATTTTTATATTTGTACATTGAATATTATTTGTTTCTATACATTCTATAATGCACGTACATATATTGTCTAGCAATTTCTATCTTATATCATTGCTTTTGCTTATCTTTATTTAAAATGTGTATAATGTTGCTTCAGTAGTGCACCAACCTCAGAGACAAATTCCTTGCATGTGCAAACATACCTGGCAATAAAAAATACTCTATTATATAATGTGATAACCTCTATCACCTCATTATGTGATACCTCAGTACAACTATAGTGTGAAGAGACAAGAGATATCAGAAATAATGTGTGATACAGCATATGTATTCTTTAATTTTTGTTAACCGATTATTTGACAAAGGTCACAATAATGCAATAGTACTACTAGCGTTTATTCAATGAGAGCCACCTTGCTTTCGTTGACTTCAGTCCATTACATAAAACTTTCAGCACCTGTTTGCCACCCAGTGCAGTTCACGTCACAGAACGTAACATATCTAATCTTTCCTTCTTTACATGGCCTTGACAAGAACCAGGAAAAAAAATGATATTTTGCCCATGTCAGCTTCTCTGCACTAGCTCCTATAGTAAAATCCAGAATATAATTTAAATGTATTCCCTCCCTACAGCCTATAGGGTACATTGTATATTACTGTAGTGTATACAATTGCTCATTGTATATAGTTTATAGCTATTTATGCATAACTATATATTATGTTGTTTATCTTTATATAAATGAGAGAGTTCAGCACAAAAATAGTGAAAATAGCCGATCTACAAGCTCACAACGCGTTGTATCTCGACGCTTATACCGTAGATCAACTATTTTCACTACTTTTGTGTGACACTCTTGTATGGTGAAGTAGAATGTTTATTAACGAACAAAACATTAAAAAGTCGAAACATGGAGATAAGAAGTTTCTGCACAACATCAATATCCTATATTGTTAAGAAATACATTTGCAAGAAACCCACTTCACTTATTGAAAATTCAAAGATTATGAACTATGAAGGATTTGTTTAAAATGTTTTATTAAAGAAGAACAATTTTTGTTTCTTGAAAATTACCCCACCTAAAGTTAACACCTCAATAAAAACATGAAAACAACTATAACCCAGACATGATATATTTTAAATTCACCAAACTTTTATATAGTTTGATCAATAAAATCTTGGATAAAAAAAAATATATATATATATATACACACACACACACACACACACACATACACACACACACACACACACACACACACACACACACACACACACACACACACACACACACACACACACACACACACACACACACACACACACACACACACACACACACACACACACACTACGTTCTATGTCTGCTGGAAATGTCTATAGTCAAATGATTTATGGTTGGTCAGAAAGTGTCTTTCCAAGTTCCCTTTCTTCACTTACTGCATAGTTGTTTTCCCATCAAAAATAATGTGTTGTATACTATGTATTTTGTCTCATGAGGTCTGTTCCCAAACTCATTCAACTGATGTCTTTTCTCATTAGTAGTGGTTGAAAAATAGTAGCTTAATAAACAGGTAACACATGTGTACCATTGATATGCTGTCAGGACCAATCCTGTGTTAATTCACACTGCCCCAGTGGAAGTGTTTTGTTTCTTACCTTTATACCAGTATTGTGATTGCACTATATTTTACTCAGGTAAAGTTACTTAATTTCTCTTTGAAAAAGCTAAACTGATCAGTGACCACCTGTAACTGCACTGTTTTTTAATACAGTAGGCTACTTGGTTTCAATAAATGAACCCAGTACATTTTACTGGGTTCAAACTGACACAAAATGTTGATTAATTTATTCTGAACACTGTTGGAAAAATAGAAATATAGGCCTCTCTCTTATACTGTATATGCCTGTCAATAAAAACCTGGTACCTGCTACAGTTGAAAACAAATAAAAGCCCAGGTCACTATTAGAGGATTTACGGCAATTCATTAATTTAACCATCTATTCCACTACCAGTAGTGTTGGCTACACACTGCTTGGACGAAACTACAACGCACGCACGCACGCACGCACGCACGCACGCACGCACGCACGCACGCACGCACGCACACACACACACACACACACACACACACACACACACACACACACACACACACACACACACACACACACACACACACAGTGTTGTATCCTATTGCTCATTTTGGAAGTGGGGGAGCGCACCTCTTGGACACATGCATGCGCGCGCAGATTTCTTTTTGCGGGTCTTGGGCGGATTGGAGTTTTTTTTTAAACTTTATTTCGGTTTTAGGGTTAAGCTCTGATCCACCCGTCCCCCCCTCCCACGAAAGCCCCCTGTAACCCCCCACCCCCCGCACGCACTCCGCCGTTCTGCGCTAAAACCCACTGTCTGTGCCTGTGATGGCCTACTGAAAGCTATAATATAGTAGTAATGACAAGGGTGCAATTATATTCAATGATATTTAATTGTTTTGTGGAAAACACATGGCTCATCATGCTTAATTAAAGAGAGACTCACTTGCCTTTTCTTAGTGCTTTTCATTGTTTGGACAGAAGAAATTATAAACATTTAGCCAATATTCGGTCAGAGAAGAGACAGTGAACGGGTAAACTGGTGACAGCATGCCATGGATAGCACATTAATTCTTAAACAAAATTGAGGAAGAAATAAGAATATAAATTAAATAAAACAAACAAACCAAAAAGACGCCAATAACCCCTGTCTTATAAAAACTGCCAAAGTGGGTCTGGGTTATCTGACATGACAGGCTGTGCCACTCTGGTTTTTGTGCTTTCTGCCGCGCGATGTGCTCGCAGCCAAGTCTTGACATAAGACTCTGGATTCCAGGACCTGAATGGAGGTCCATGCTGTCTAATAAACATCAGAGCCGACACACGTTCTGTATGCAGTCGCGAACGGAGTGATGTTATTATGAGGTTCATCAGACTAAAGCCGCGCTCGCATTCTGCCGAGCTGCATGGGATGAGCATATTACAGTTAATAAGGGGTACAAGTGTGGCTGGAACCTTTCTCCCTCCACATTCTACATTACATTTTTTTTTTATAAAAAATAAAAATCATAAAAAAAATGTAAAAATCTTTTTTTTTTAAAGCAGTTAGAGAAGTGAGGGAGCGTCGCTCCCCCGCGTCCCCCCTCCACTACACCCCTGCAGACACACACGCACACGCACACACACACACACACACACACACACACACACACACACACACACACACACACACACACACACACACAAAATATAAACACAAAATACAAACAATACAAATCTTGAAACTTGAGAAAGTTATATATATTATTGTGACCTACCAGGAGTAATGGGTAGAGCCATGTCTCCTGTATAAAGAAAAATACATAAATTAGTAGAATTGTCTAACATTAATCTACTCTAATCTAATAATATGTGCATCATTGTGACTTGCATTCCCTCCTACAGTGATCGACCACAAATACTGAAACATCCAATAAATATCTACACACTAAAGTTGGAGAGATTTCAAAAGAGATTCTCTTACCTTTGACTTCTTGTGATGCTTTATATCAGCAAAGCAAAAGCTAAATGAAGTTTAAACAGACTTTCACGCACGTTATTGACTGCAAAAACTGTTTAAGTGTTCATGTCAGATCCCTCCCAGCAACTGACGTCTATCACATATATGGGGGTTATAATAGAGGAGTAGGAGGGACTGGGACAGGTAGGTGGTGCTAAGGTGGTGGAGGAAGTGCTAAGGTGAGAACCAGGTACAGTATACTTAATGAACTGGAGGCGTGTCTACATAAAAACATAATTTTAACACTTTCTGTACACCTTTTTTTTTTTTAAATCTTCCTCTTAGTATAACCATAATACCTGATGATTATGTTTTAGGGGTGGAAAAAATCACTGAAAATCACGGCACCCCGACTTTAAGAAAGTAGGTAGCTGATATATTGCACTTTTACCTTAGCGCTAGGTATACTCTTGGTTGCTTGTTTTTGCAGGAAATGCACTTAAGACTTCTGGTGATTAGTAGTTTCGTTCCCTACCTATGTTGAATGCACTTATTGTAAGTCGCTTTGGATAAAAGCGTCTGCTAAATGACTGTAATGTACTATTGTTTTAAAATGTGCAGCACATTGCAATAGACCCTATTACACATTAAGAGTCCATTAGTATACATTTAGGGCTAGGCCACTGTGTTTTTGGTAAGATGATTATTTTGCATGTCCGTGGCATAAATGAAATATTAATGAAAATGTCCATCACAAGCTGTCATGGTAATGACCCCTGCTATACACCCATACAAGATGTGATAATACAGAAACATTGAACTAGTATGATTACTACATCAAATATATTTATTTTGCATAGGCCTACTAAGAACAGTAAAAGAAAGGCTTAACAGGGGGTCAGGTGCCATGTAGGCCTACTGTATGTTCGATTCTGCTTCGATAACCTTTTGTCATCGAAAATAGCCGATCTACAAGCTCACAACATTCTGTGCACTTCTGCTACGGATTGTGAGCCTGTAAATCAGACATTTTCAGCATGCGAGGATGTCGTACGACGAAGTATACGTCCAGCTTAACTGCCCCAGAGCTGCCTTCCCCTTGGATCTGGTCCTATTTTAACAGTGTTTCTCAGTAATATGGCAATGGATTAACTAAGAACCTGTGTCAGTGTACTAACAAAGCAAGGGGGTCGACTGGAGAAGTGGTCACGTTGACGCATCACTCCAATGAACAGCAGCAGCCAGTGCGGTACAGGGTATCTACGTGTATAATTACTTTATGAAATATACCACTACAAAAACTCTTCAAAATATTTAAACCACTGACCAGGGGTCATCACCATGCCAGTTCATTCATTCTGATCAATACAATACAAAATAACTGGTCAATAATTTTACCAGAAACCCAAATGACTAACGCTAAATGTAAACTAATGGACTCGTAATGTGCCATAGAGTCTATGCCAGTGTGCTATTAGACTTAACTATTAGACTAGTATGTCTGCATTATGGAGGCCACACGGAAGAGATTCCAGGATGGCAAGCCTCCAACTACTTACCATAAGGAGGACGACACAACATTGGGGAAAGTCTCAGCAAAACAGTTCCTGTCAAACAGGATAAAAAAAATGTGCTGACTGTCTATCTCGCCAAAGAGGACACACGGAAGAGATTCCAAAGTGGCAAGCCTCCAACGACTTAACCAGTGGAAGACAACACACCATTGGGGAAAGTATCAGCAAAACAGTTCCTGTCAAACAGCATCATATCACACCAAGAAAGCCTTCCTATACTCTTTCAAGGGAAAGCCAAAGTGTTCATAGTCACATGGTCACATCCACTCAAACTATATGGATGTACAAAATCTCCATATCTCGCACAAGTAGTAGTACGCCTTGCAGAGCCCTGTTAGAGCAGCGTGAGTCGGCTTGATTGTACAAGTACATCCCCCAGCCATGAAGTACACCCACATGACATACAGTAAGTGTGTCACAGGGACTCACCTCCAATCCAACTGTTATGACAACAGGGTCATATAAGTATTTTCCTGTGCGCTGCCCTATTTTTTCTCCCTCAAACAGCAATGCACAGATTGTTCATGTATTAAAGGGCCTGAACATCCTTGTAGCCATGCCATATGTCTTGATGCAACATTACGGAAAACATTAACATAATGAAGTAAGTATAGAGCTGAGTCATATCTACACACACTCATTACCAGGTGTTGGTGTAATCATCCATGACAGGTGTCATACAAACAGCAATGCACAGATTGTTCATGTATTGCAGGGCCTGAACATCCTTGTAGCCATGCCATATGCAATGCACAGCACTGCACAGCAATGCACAATCTGTCACTGTCCTGGGGGCCTCACCCCCACCAAGACAAGGAACTGTGTAACCTTGACGAGGTGTGGCGGCTTAACCCTACCTGGTGCCTGCCCGGCTCGGTGCACGGTGGGCCTGTAACCCCAGGGGGGCTTATGGTACCAGGATGGCACAAATGAACAGTTCCGCCGCCGAATCCCTCGCTCTACGCAGGGGTTTTCGCAGCCTGTCAGCATGCTGCAAGGTGGCAGCCGCACCAGCTGACTGGCCATCGCAGGGCCAACTACCCAGCATGGTGAAAATAAAGCAGTTACGAAACAAATTTAAGCAACTACAAGAAACCTTATGCAAAAACCTATGCACGTAGGCGATGGACCTGACCCACCACCCCTTCTGTTTGACAGCACCCCTGTCCACTTTGTCCCAACATTCAAGTATCTGGGCTCGACAGTGTCCAATATCGGCGACCTCAAAATAGAGGTCGACCAACGCTGTGCCCTAGCAGCCTCCGTCATGCAGTCCCTATGGAAACCGCTGTAGCGACACCAGCACATATCCAGGGAGACAAAGCTCAGAGTCTACAATGCTTCTGTCATTTCTGTCCTCCTGTACGGCTAGGAAACATGGCCGATGAATAACACTCTTGGTTGGTGCATAGCTGTGGGAAGTAGGGGTGCTGAGGGGGTTGCAGAACCCCCTAAAAGTAATGTATGAAAAATAAAAAGATTTAATAAAAAAATATATATATCAAAAAATATATTAAAAACATTTTTTGCATAATATGCCTGTTGTTGTTGGTCGTTATTTGGGAGGGATTTAGTGCAATATGTGTTCTGGAACCGAATTAACCAAATTAAAGTAACAAAACCCCAGTTTTATTTTATGCAGATACAGGACAACAGCTATAGCAAAACAGCTTGTACACTGTATACATAATCCACATTTTAGTAAAGTTTCACTGTAAACCAGAGGGGGCTGGCCATTATTCAGACGGCCATAGTCAGAAACATGTTAGGTTAGTGTGGATTAGGAGACTTGAATTCATGGAGCTGTTTTTGTTTTTTTCGCATTCCTTTAACATTCATTCATCAACCTAGACACCTAGATGACAGCATGACAGTTAGTGGCAAATGTGACTTTGCACGTAACTTTTCTTCCTCATGCCTTCAATATTTGTTCCCTTCAAAGAACACTGGGTGTGATTTATCGTATCTATCGTTGTCAGTTTCCTTC
The DNA here is from genome assembly GCF_963454915.1 of Gymnoscopelus microlampas. Classification (NCBI taxonomy): domain Eukaryota; kingdom Metazoa; phylum Chordata; class Actinopteri; order Myctophiformes; family Myctophidae; genus Gymnoscopelus; species Gymnoscopelus microlampas. The sequence goes on along the minus strand of NC_139944.1, from coordinate 54,517,029 downwards.
TCTTTCACACTATAGTTATATAACACCAGTAATTATTACATTTAAATTGTATGTAGATACAGGACAACAGCTATAGAAAAACAGTGTTAAAAAATAGTACATATCCCACCTACAGTAAATACACCATGAACATAATCTGAATCAAAATGTATTAATTAATTCATTCATTAATTGATTGATTAATTAAATCAATAAATGAAGTA